>NC_056526.1:144944760-145091397 GCF_019175285.1 Sceloporus undulatus | reverse complement strand
TAGGCCCTGAGTTTAGATGCTCTTCAATAATAATTCAATATGCCTGATACATAGGAATAACTGAGTTTACTATAATCCTAGTGAACTCACCCAATTAGTGGGATTTACGTAAAAGCAGACTCACCAAACACTTCTTCGTTCAATGGATTTACTTAATTGGGACAAATATTCAGTTCAATTATTTATTATGGTCATAGACCAGCAGAAAAGGAAAATGATTTTCACCCTGAGGTAAAATCTGACAAAGTAGCATAAAATACAATAAATATGTAAGTTAAAATTTGACATGGTGGCATCAATTACAAAACAGCATAAAATACAATAAACACAAAGTAAAATTTGGCAAAGTGGGATAAAACACAAACTGACATAGAATACAATAAACATGTAAAATTCACACATCATCATCATCATCATCATCATCATCATCATAATAGAAAAGTTCCAGAACTCTACCTATACCCAAATTTTTTACATAATCCCTCAACCCTATATGTCTCTCATGGCTACCTGAATACTTCTAAAGAGCTCTTTGTTGTCATTATTTATTTCTGATTTGTTAGTTGGGACTAATAATGAGATTTAGAACTTTTCCCTTATGGTGTATTGTTCCTCAAGGGATAGAGCAGGTGGAATATTTTATTGCTTCATCAGATTCCATATGCATAAGGAAATTCATTCTTCTTTCCAGTAAAAAGGCTTACATTTGAAGGCTTGACTACAGTATCTTCCAGTTGAATTTCTAACTACACAGATATATGATCTTCAGTGGCATTTTTCTGCTGCTTGTACTGTTATCAAGGTGGAATGTGCCTACTCCCAAGCAATGTCCAAATGCCATCAAAAATGACTTATCTGATAATTATCTTGACTGCTTCATTACCCGTTATTTTCCCTAAAACTACTGTCATTTTTCACCAAGATCTTGGGAAAGTCCCCCTGCCCCACCATTAACCATCCCATGAAGGATTCTGTAACTTGTCCAATAAGTATCTTTTTAAAGTTCTGTTTCTAACATGGAATCCAAATGGATTTCACTGATAAATACTTACACAATTTCAGCACCAGCCTGTCTAGCAGAAACAGGGAAAGCATTGCTGAGGTTTTTAAAGTGCTCCTGTGAGTTGAATAAATAGATCCTCAAAACTGGAGGAGTTCAGAATTCAGATAACTGAAAGTTGTCTTAAATCTTAAAATATTCTTATGCAGTCTGGGTGACCCCAAGCCAGTTTACTGTCTGAGAAAGGACAAAAGGAAAAAATGCCGTGTGTGGTCCTCTCCTATGTTCTGTAAATATTTCAGGAATTACTGTAGCATCTACAAGAAAGGGAATTATTACAGTGCAATCCAAAATAGAAATGGTAATGAATCTGGCATATTACAAAAGCTCAAGAATTCAGCTCCATAGGTTTTTTTTTTTAAATCATATGCTCATATATTTTAAAATTAGTCCTGTATTGTTATTGGCCCAAAACGATAAAAGATAGTATTTTTAGAAGTTGACCATATATTAATATTATATCCATTTTTTAAAAAAAGTAGATGATTGTACGGCATGTATTGATTATGCTGTCATGTAGATAACTTCAGATACTTCCATGCATCTACGCAGTACACTATAACAATGAATGGAATTTAAGCTAATATGTTATGGTTTGAGAGGCAGGGGAGACAGATAAATATGCTTGCATTGCAGTCTAATCATTCCAAATCTTTGGAAGTTTTATGTTTAAATGAGAAGCTCTCTTTCACTCAGACTGCATCCCCACGGACCAAAGTCTAGCAGACATAGACTGTCACAGACTTCCTGAATCTGTTAAATTTATATGAGAAGCCTGATACTTCCTGAATCTGTACATTTATATGATAATAATAATAATAATTCCAAACTGCTATTCCAAAGATCATAGTGGTGAACAGCATGTAAGCTAATTAGCAAGTAAGCTAATTTGCCCCCAACAGTCTGGGTACTCATTTTAGCTCCCTCCTTGGAAGGATGCAAGCCTGAGTCGAGCTTGGGCCCTTTTGCTGGTCTTGAACTCGCAACCTTGTGGTTTTGAGTGAATGGCTGCAGTACAGGCATTTAACCACTTTGCTTTTGAGTGAAAGAATAAGATGGCACCTCTTCCTTCATTCCAAATATAAAAAATGACCACTTAAATCTTACTTTTACTATATTAGAAGGCAACACAGCTTAGGGGTGTAGAGTAGACTATGGAATTTATCTCATGAACAAATATGCTGGTTTACCTCTTCCGCATTCACTTCAGGATCCAGGATGCTCCTGGATGTTCTCAGACCTAAACTGCTGCCAATGTAGCAGTGATGCCACTGCCCGGTTAAAGCCTCTCTCAGCCAGCACCTTTTCAAAGTCTGAGAGTTTCCAACTTCAAAAAATGGCTGGCTGAGCGAGGCTTTGACCCAGGATGCATCCGGGTGATGGCATCACGGCTAGATCGGTGGCGATTTAGGTCTGATAACATCCGAGGGCATCCCGGATTCTGAATTGAATGTGGAAGAGATAAACTGGCATATTTGTGCATGTGATAAGCTCTGACCTATATAGTACATAGAGAGCTCTGCCTTCTAACAGTTTGCCCCTTCTCAGGAACTGCCATCTCAGGCAACCACTTCACTCTGTCTAATATTAAGATTGACCCCGATTGAGAAAGAGGGTGACAAACAAGGTTTATGGTCTCCTACCCTACTGTTATTGATATGACATCTCCAAACGAGCCTATTTCTCTGCCTTGTAACAGTGATCTCATATAATAATTCTCTTCTTAACTAAGAATGATACCACATACCATAAAATAAGAGCTGGAGTAGTGGAGTGCCATGTCTGTGAAGATGGAAAGACAGATTTGGTTTACTTTTCAGTTGAATCATTGAATTATTAGGTGGCGTGAGGCAAAGAATAGATTAATACATAGTTTTCAGTAATGCTGTGGATACTTTTAAACTTGACATAGTTTAATCTATTATTAAGAATATTTATCTCAAGCTAGCTGTGAGTGAGGCTAACATACTATTTCACAGAAGCCCATTCAGCTGTATAGAAAATAAGCGTAGACATTCTGACTCATTCTAGCCACTTCATTTTGGTTAAACAACATAGATAACTGGGCTTCCCTAGTGAGCTGGCTAAACTATAATAGTGAGAAATGGGTTCAACTTGTGGAAATTGCATGGAATCAGATTTTAGCTAAATATGAGGAAAACCTTACTAACAGAATAGGTTGCTCAGCAATAGAATTTAATGAATTGGTGGCTTCTCCTTCACAGGGGGCCACACAGACATCTGTTAGATAGGTGTCATTCCATTCTGCATTGCTTTTTCTGCATGGAGTTGGGAATTGGATTAAATGACCTCCAAGATGCCTTCTAACTCTGTGATTTTAAATCCTTAAATGGAAATGAAAAAGTGAAGGAGGGATAAATAAACAGAAAACCTATATGCACTGTGACAAGACAGCAAATTCTAACATCCCACTATACCTAGACCACATAAATGTGCACATTTATCTTCATTTCTAACTGATGGAAAAATGATTAAGGGATTGTCAACAAAGCTAGCAGTCAATCTTTTAGTTTTAGGTTTAGCTTATTATGTGTATTGCAAAGATAATAGCCTTAGCACAGATTAAAAACATTGAGAGTAATGAAAATTCAGGCATTTAACAATTGGGAGAAGAGACTGCAGTTTGTTGTTGATCAAAATGTTTTTAGATATCAATATTTGTGAAAGCAGGCCTAGGCATCTTTGCTGGCTTTTGCAATTTTCACTTCAGAGGGACTAACACTCCACGAATATTCAAGTTGACCTGACTTCTGTTTCTGAGAAACCATGAAGAGTTTGATCTTGCTTTGAACTTCTCTCCACTTTCCCCCATCTGTCTATAAAATATCCAAGATGGGTAAGAAAAATTCAAACTAATAAAAAATAAACATCAAAGCAAGGAAGAGAGGCTAAAATTCAAGTTCCATAATTGTTTTGAATGGAATGGAATATTTTAAAGTTCATTGAACAATAGCATGTGGGCTGTATTCTTCTTCTAAGAAAGCAAGAAAGTAAACTTCAGAATTTCAACATTTCAGAATTTTTCTTATTGCTTCATTGCTGTTGGTTGCACTGTTCAATAAAAATATGGTCCTACTCAAACAAGTAAAACCCTGAAATATAAGATCAGGCAGTTTTGTGCTCCTTGTATTGTCATCTCAAGCCATTCAAGTTTTGGGGTAGATAAGCACTACAGCCTTTGATGATAAATGGAAAAAATTATGGGTTTACACAGGGGAGAAGATCCAGAGATAAATTCTGAAGAACTGATCAAGCCAAACTGATATGGAAGAGCAACTTGAATTTAGAAAGCCAGGTAACATAGAGAGTCTTATTAGCTTTTCATTGCCTCCTGATGCATAAAGGATAATTACTTTTTTAGATGCATATTTCAGGCTGAACCCTAGTAGAATTAAGATATGATAAGAGAGTCTCCTGATAAAGAAAATTGGTATTCTTAATTAAACACATTCCCAACTAGAGACAGTGTTCCTAGCCTGTTTTTCTTAAGGCATTTAAAAAAAATAGAACAAGATCCATATGTGATAGGGTCTTTGATATGCTGCAGGCCACCCTTCCTAAGCCATATTTAATGGCATAGGCTTAATGAGATGGAAATGGCATATCAACGATTTAGAACTCATATTGTACATCCCATGCCATGGTATTGTTTGTCAGTTAAGAGTCCCTTGTCACATGTCAAGCTGGAAATTCAGGACTTAATGAGGAGATCCATGAATTAGTAAACATATCTTTTGCTACAGCCATGTCAGCTATACTGCAGAGGTGTACCACATGCAGCTCTCCAGATGTGTTTGGATTGCAGCACTCATCATTCCCCACTGTTGGCTATGCTGGCAAGAAAATATGGAGGTTTCAGTGCATTGCAGGACCACAAGTCTCCCCTCCCCACTATATGAACATGATGATATGATGCAGATTCTGGTTCCTAATTGCTAGCTTTGCATTTATAAGTAGTAAAGACTTATTACAGTTGTGTACAGTAATAGTTTAAAAGAGTTGCTTTGATTTAGTATCTAAGGATCTGTATAAAAAATGCAGCTGAGATCACTTTTTGTAGCATCATACAGTGGAATCCTTAGATATGTAGTTTTACAGGGTCTTTAGCCTTTTCTGCCAAAGAGTGCTGGTGCCTCACAAAACTACAAATCCCAGGATTCTGTAGGATGGAGCCATGGCAGTTAAAGTGGTGTCAAACTGCATTATTTCTACAGTGTAGATACACCCTAGGATTTTGTATCTAAAAGCCAGTATGGTGTAACGTTTTCAGGTTGAAGTAGGACTGCTGCCATACTGCAGAATTAATGCAGTTTGATGCCACTTTAACTGCCATGGTTCCATCCTCTGGAATCCTGAGATTTGTAGTTTGCTGTGACATCAGAGCTCTCTAACAGAGAAGGCTAAATATGTCACAAAACTACAAAATCCCAGAATTCCATAGCATTGGCCCATGACAATTAAAGTGGTGTCAAATTGTGCAGCTTAGATGCAGCATAGAATTCAGGGAGACAAGAGATTCAGGGAGACATGGAAACTGACTTGGTGACCTTGGGGAAATGACAATCTCTCAGCCTAAGAGGAAAGCTGTTGCAAGCCGCTTAATGAATCTTGCCAAGAAAACCGTATGGTAGGGTCACCATACGTCAGAGGCAGCTTGAATGGACATAAAAATAACAAGTATCTTTGATTATCCTTAGTATATTTACTTTTATTTTCTTTATCCAATTCCTCTAGCACATTATCAAGAAGATCATAGTATTTGAAAAATAACCCCTGCATCTCCTGTGTTATGATATTACATGTTTAAGAAAGATTTACTATCAGGATGGTGAGAATCTACCTATTGAATATGTTGATATTTAGAAGATAACAGCCAGAGCTTGGCAAGTTAGTGTTAGCACTAATTCAATCATCATCATCACCACCACCATCATCATCATCTATTTATTTTCCCTGGTACAGGAACTCAAGGTGGAAATTTAATGTTAAATTGTTAAAAAAAATTAATTTATTGATGGTAAAATGATGAGAAAACTTTTCAACTAATTTGTTAAGTAAATCATTCATTAATTCCATTAAAACAGGTGAATTGATTAATTGGAAATAAATTAATCATTCATTTAAAATAATTTTGAAATACTGAAAATGAATAATGACTAACTAAAGTAATGGGAAACATCAATGATTTTTATAAATAAATAAATAAATGTTGTTGACATTTTACAATTCAAATAAATTTAAAAATCACCATTTAAATAAATTACGGGCAATTATTTAATTTTAACTAATTATTTTCAAGCTCTGCCTAGTTTCCTTTTGCACCACATAGATACCTTAATTCATGTGTGTGTATGTGTTTGCCTTCAAGTCATTTCTGACTTATAGTTATCCTAAGGAGAGCCTATCATACGGTTTTCTTGGGAAGATTTGTTCAGAGGAGGTTTGCCTTTGCCTGAGGCTGAGAGAGAGTGTGACCTGCCAAAGGTCACCCAATGGGTTTCATGGCTGAGCATGGAATCGAACTTAGCCCAGTGCTCAAACCACTATGCCACTCTGGCTCCCACCTTATTTCATATTATAATTATAAATGGGAAACATCTTCATCCACTAGGTAGTGCTGTCTTGTTCCATCTCCTTATTATTAGTTAAGGTATTGTGCCATGTCTTGTCTTGTTTTGGGGAGCGGAATGTCTATACTATAGATTTATCTTTCAGATTACTGATAAAGTTTGTTCTTTTAATCAATTATTACCATATGCAAATATAACAATAGCAACCTGTAATTACATTCTGATCAACATGGCTAAATAGCTGTTGTGATCAGGAGTCCAGCTCTGTTTTGGGCTCCTAGTAATGGGAGCTTTGTAACGATGTTCAAAACTATGCTCAATGTATAATGCTTAATGACATCACTGGGGGCTGATCTGATAGCATCACCCACATAACATCACCAGAGCCTGCCCTATGATACCACAAGAGCCATCCCTACTGTAGCTAAAAATCTATGTAGGAGAATATTACTTTAGCTCAGAGCAGGCTAGGCTACAAATAACCCTTGGAGTTGTCTCCCTTCTGTATACCAAGAGAAAAGTGGATTCAAAGGGATTGTAAAGAGGCAGAATTCTTATAAGCAAAAGTTTATTTTATTGGGGAAAAATCACACAGCAAGTTACAACCATACCCACATTCACACGAGGCTCAGGAAATCAGGAGTTAGCTTGGAAAAGATTAGAGGCTGAAATAATGGCGATATTTACACAAACGCAAGGCTTGCTTCTGGATCCAATTGGGGGGTTGAGGAGTCGGACACGACCATTCCAATGAGCAGGGACAAACGAGTGTACCGGAGCTAGTCAAGGTTCATAGAGACAGGGTGTTCCCATGAAATAAAAACTAACACACTAAGCAAGGGTTTCAGGAACCTTATATAGGCCAAAACTAGCCTCTGGGCAAAAGTGATTCCACATCTATGGGTGAAGTCACAGTCTGGTAGTATTCAAGGTGGGAATGGGTACTTTGATTAAGCCCATTAGGCTCATCAGGTGAGACATCCTTCTGATAATATGGGTGTTAATGTGCCATCTGCAACTCCTAAACTATCTGCTGGGCTTGCCCCAGAGGTATGTGTATGTGTCCCCTCACAATGGGGACTATGGCAGACTGCCTGGCAGGGTCCATCTGGGGTCATTGGAAAAATTACACACACACTAAAATTTCAGAACATCTCAGTGTCAATAACACTATGTTTAGTGCTAAATCTCCAGGTCTGGGATAGTCATGATCTGGCAACGCCAGCCATGTGTCTGGGAACCAGGATTTTCAATAGCCTATCACACTGCTCACCTTTTACAACAACAGAATAATTTGTATTGTTTAGTCAGGACTGAACTTGTGATCCTGCTGCTCTGAATTACTGCAACACCACCTCTTAACCTAGTTTTAAATGCTCAGCTTATATTGGATATCTTGTCAAAATGCATTCAGCGACATTTCTATAAATACATCTGTTCAGGTTTGATTTAATATAACCTATGTCAAAGCAGTCATCCACACTAGCATGTTGCAGTCACATAAAAGGTTCACTTAGAGTACACATCTATTTATATCTTCTCAGAAGTAAGGACAGTTGAGTTCAATAGAGCTTATCTCTGGGTAGTGGTGTATGGAACTGTGGAGTTTTTTGCACCCCTGGTTTACCTTTCCCAGTTTGAATCCTCTTCCAGGATACAGCTGGGTATTATCACACTCCAAATTTGCCACTGATGCTGCCAGCCAAGTGCAGCCTGGCTCCCAGGTGCCACTTTTCAAAGCAGGAAAGCTCCCTGCTTTGAAAAATGACTGCCAAAGCATGCCTGGGAGCCAGGCTGCAGCCAGACTGCACTGGGCCAGTAGCATCGGCAGTGAATTTGGAGTTTCTTTGGTGTGATAATACCCAGCCGCAGGGGTTTGTGGAGAAACAGGGTTTGCTAGCTGGACGTGTAATGTTTGTATAAAGCAATGTCTTTGTGTGTTGGCTGTGGACATGTCTCCTGAAGTTTGCTTAAATAGGATGGCTCCAGTGATTTTGTTAATTTCACTAGTCATGTAAAGTACAATTTCATACTCACAGCATCTCCATGAGAGTACTTCCCATCTTAGGTGCTCACATGAGAGTTTATAGAATTTGGTACACATTTATAATGAAATAATGAAAATATGACCTATCCTGTGTGATTGAAATTACTTGCTTATCTATTGTAATAATGGTGTACCACATGATGTGGTAAAATATCTAAGTGCTTGACATATGTAGTGCAAGTATGTATATGATGTAATATAAAAGCAAATTAAAGCATTTTTAAAACAGGTAAAAGAGAGCAGTCATGATTACAGTATGTCCAGCTGGGGAAAGTATAGGAATGTTTTCAGTCAGCATTTCAGGTGGAAAACCATTTCTGCCTCTCAAACTACATGTCAGTGGTACAAGTGCCACTTGTACCACTATCACAAAATCCTGCACTATCAATGCCACTGTCAAGAAATCCTACTTTTATATTGTTTTATGGAGGCATTCTCTTGATTGTAGAAAAGCCAATATGAGCCTCTTCTGAACTTCTGCAGAGAAGTGAGAGCATTCACAGCAGATACTGATGTCCCTTTACACTGTCTTGAGCAGTGGCACATTGTACAAGACAGAGGGGCAGCGTGGGAGGATGAAAGAAGCTCTATGGTGTGGCCAGTTAGCATTCAGATCTCATAATTCTTCCATGTCTTTGCTCATTATCGGCTCTGGAAATACATGGCCAATCATCATTAAGGTCTCATAATACTGTAGACAATTAGCCAAGCATCACTTCTTTTCCATGTCTTTGCTCAAGTTGACACTGGACACCTGGATGGGTCAGCCTTCTTTTTTAAAAAAAATACAGTGTTACAAAATGTTTACCATAGTGGTAAAGGACCCTGTGTACTTGCCTCTCATCGAAAGCTGAGGAGGAGGAACGCTCAAGGAACCCAGTTGAATTGAAAGTATGAAATCATGAGTCCTTTGGGGTGTTAACACACCCTGCATACTTCACACTGGACTTGAGGGTCCTCCTGGGAACCTGACCGAGTGTTTCAAAAAATTCACCATGAAATCTCAAGAACATGTTTCATATCTGGAGTGAGCATGTTCTTAAAATCTCACTGGGAACCTAGGTCAGGTTCCCAGGAGAAAAGGAGCAAGTGCCAAGGTATGTGGATGACAATATTATAATCAAAGATAAATGGGGATACTAATTGTTCCTTCCTTTCCTGAAGTCATCTGCATTTCATTTTGCACCACGAGGCAAAGGATCTCCTTGCACCCAAAGCAGTAAGCCAACCTCTTTTCCTGCCCTCTGCAGTGTTCCTAGCCACCTCATCCTGTTCAGTCATGCTGGGGTTCTCCAATCACTATTTTCACTGTTTTTGTAACTCCAAAGTGAAAACCACCAACCATCCCAGAATCTCATTGTTGATTCCTGGGAAAACCATCACGTCTGATTTCCCTGGATACATAAATAGTGAGGTAGACGTATTAGATTATTTGATGTATTATTCTCAGACACAATGGACCTGAAAAAGGCAGGGGATGGGAGTAAATATGAGGGCTATGGAGGACAATTATACTCCCTCTATCTGTCCCATAAATGATGAAGGGCCTGGTTGATATAATCACTTCAAGGACTACTCCCTAAGTTGGAAGAAGGCATGGGAAAATTCTTAGACATTCAAGAATGTTTTAACCAGCTGAAATTCCAAGACCTGTAATTTTGTCTTCAGAGTGTAGCAAACAGGATACATGATATGATTCTGGGCTATAGTATCCTCGAGTATTTATCCAGAACATCCACCAAAGCAACATTCTTTTATTTGGATAACATTTCATCAGCTTATAAATGAATAGTACAGCTAAATATATAGTAAACTGAAAGAGCAATTTCAGCAGATGTATTTTACTTCCCTGGGTTACTAGTCACCTAATCTTGCTTTATGCTTATTTGTCTTCATAAAGAGACTATATCAAGGCTCCTTGTAACAAATGCCACTTGGTATTCATGATTTCTCTAGTTACAATTTTTATAATCATCTTGTAATTTGATTACTGTTTCCCTTGCTTGCCCTTAATCTAATAAAATGAAGAGGAAATGTTTCTACTTGACCTTTTAGATGTTTCCATGTCTTTTGATGAAATATAAGGTCATTAAGATTTTTGTTCATTAGGGTTTATTAACAGCTTTAAAATGGTTAGTTGATATGTTCTAACTATGCAATTATCTGTATTCTGGAATGTTTTGTTTTGGCATGTGTTATGCTTAAGTTGATATGGTTGTAAGCTTAGACTGCATTCTTTGTGGCATACCACAAAGACATAAGGAACTTTTACAAAATGTACAGTATGGTAGCGCATGAGTGACCCATGAGGCAATGTTAACTGCTTACTACTTCCACTTCCTTGGTGGCCCTGCCTTATGTGAATCAAAGCATATTGTTTCATTCTTTGTGTGAGATTTCCTTCCACATTTTGATATTATACCTCTCCTTAAGGTTTACGTGAAATGCTCCAGCAGTGGTTCATGTCCATGTATTAAATAACTGAAAAGCAGGGCAGCTCCATTATGAAGTATAGCGAGGCATCCGCCTCAGGCAACAGATCTTGGGTGTCAGGGTAGGGAAACAAACTGGTGGTTAATTAATATATTATTATTCTATTTTTACTGTTAAGAAGGGGAAGGCATTTGTGGGATTTTTTTTGGGGGGTGGGGAGGGTTCATGTGCCAAAATAACTCAGCTGGCTGTGGGCACCCAGAGTAGGATTTGGCTATGCAAGAGAAGTAATTGCTTGTCCTCAACACTCTGGTTGTAGAACAGAAGGGAGCAGAGGTTATGTATATCCATAGAGCAGGTGTAAATTGTACCATTTTCAGCTCCTAAACTGTGTCCAGATAGTAATTTCCCTGCAATTTCCTTTATTTCCAATATTTGGAGATGAGTTGCATAACCCAAGGACACTAATTACACAAATGAGAAAGATGCCAGCAAGCTTGAGGTAATCTGAGTTTTCTGGAAGTATAAGCAATTTCCAAAACAGACAAACAAAAACAAAAGCAGTCCACACTCTAATTTCCAATACATCTAATGAAGTCTGCATATGCTCCACAACTATGGAATGACTGTTTTTTGTTTGTTTGTTTGTTTGGTATGGACAAATGGGATGGCACCTTATTAAAGATTTATGAAAGCCAACCTATGTTATTACTATTCACATTTCTGGTTGTTGCATAGGTCACAGTTCAACCCCCCCCCTACAAACCCATGTTGTAAGTTGTGCAACCCTTTTCCCCAAGCACTGCTATTTCTGGGTTATCAAAGAATACAGGATCAGTAGTGACATGTCCAGCTATTTTCCATTAGTTGGATGCATTCCAAGGACATCATCTTCAGGGATGTCCCAAGATCCCTGATGTTGGTGACTGTCAGACTGCACCCAGCTACAGGAAAATAGCTGGGTGCATCACCACTTATCCTTTCATTCTTTGACAACCTGGAAATGGCCATGTTGGAGTGTGTGCACACTGTACAAGGTATGTTTGGAGAGGAATCATAGCATAGGGAGACATAGCTACAGAGATTTAGCTATACGAGAGACATAACTCTCTCAATGCAGAATCTTTACCTTAGAGAGAGGGAGTGGCTTCCATATCAGTGGGGGTGGTGTATCTACTCTGGGCTTTAATATGAGATTTAAAAGAGCTATCAGATACTGAACCCAAACTTCAAAATAGGTTCAGTGCTATGAATATTTGCTTTATTAGACTAATGCCTGGTGAAAATTCATCATCCTACACACTGGGACACCAGAAACTACTAGTGGGTGAAAGAAGGCCTAGCCGACTGGTTAGAAGCCCCGTTTACCCTGCAACATATTATAAGTACCCAAGAACAGCCTTGCTGGATTAGGCGCCTATTAGCACCAGACCTCTAGCTCCAGCAGTGGTCAGTCAGGCCAAGAAGCTCACCAGAAAGACACAATGAAGATTGGCATTCCCCATTGTTGGTACCCAGGCTTTCCACTAGGATGCTAAAGAGGAAAATTGGAAGAGAATCTCAGATTGGCCATTTCTTTCTTTCTTTCTTTCTTCTTCTTCTTCTTCTTCTTCTTCTTCTTCTTCTTCTTCTTCTTCTTCTTCTTCTTCTTCTTCTTCTTCTTTTGTTCCAGCCCCGAAGCAGTTCATTTTAACAAGTAAAACTTGTTAGCAGAGCAAATTGCTTTAGCCATCAAATGGTTCCTGTCAACAGTGTGGTTGGTAGTGGAACTACAGTAGATGAAAGTCGCCTATGTTAGGGATTGAAGGGACCAGATATTGAGCTATAACCATCTATAACCATCCTTCAAGGGCTTGGAGGTGTAGCAATCTCCTCTGTCAGCCATAAAGGGCCCTATCACACTATACTGTTATAGAGCTATTATTCAATTTTAATTGGTATGGCTTCATCTTATGAATTCTGGGGTTTGTAGTTTAGAGCTCTCTCATTGAAAATTCTAAGTGCCCCTCCCTAAACTGCAGATCCCAGGATTCCATAGGCTGTTGCCAGGGCAGTTGAAGTGGAATAATACTAATATAACAGTTTAGTATGATAGGGCCAGCTGAGCTTTTTATAATATTGCAAATGTTCCATTCCATTCACCTTGTTCCGTCTTCAGCTTGTGTACAAAACAGGGACAACATGTGTTGAAACTGTGCATCAGATTTCTTAAAATGAAATGTCTTGGACAGTCACTTAGAGCTCTAACTATAGATCTAAACGGTAATCTCCCTGAACAGTCCTCCTTCCTGCCCTCACTGAAGATGTTTTGCATTTGATTTCTTGGAGAATATCATAATACCACAAGGGTAAAAAAGAGTTATAAGTAAAGAAAGCATATTTCAAAGTAGCACATTATGCGCTCTTTCCACAAAGCACAGCTTTCATAACTAATAACTTTTCAGATCTGCTTGATATTCATACATAGAGTAGAGCAGATACTTGTCCATTAATTTCTCTTTTAATCTTGTAATATCCTGCCAAATCCAAGGTTTCTTAGTGATTAGACTTAATTTTTCCCATTAGTTTTTTCCCCAGCACACATTCAAACACTATTCATGCCAAAGAGAAAGATCCCGAGGCTGTGTTTATCAGCCTCAGTCAATTTGTAGATATGCCTGGCACGGGAGGAATGATCTCCACTCATGAATGTTAAGAGTAGGCGGATTGTTAAGAGTCAGAAGGAAGATTCCACAGATTTTCTCTGGCCAGCTGAGACATGACTATTGCTTTCTGAGGTGGTAAACAACAGAATAACAATTCTAGAAGGTCTTAAAAGTGTGTGAAGCTCTTTGACCTTCTCTGTCACATTGATAGAAGGTAGGTTGAACAGAGGTTGTGCTAACATCAAAATACAAGGTGATACTGTACCCTGAAGGCACTACATCCCATCTGATCTTGGAAGCTAAGCAGACTCAACCCTACTACTTGAATGGGAGACTGCCAACACATACCAGTTCCTGTAAGCTATATTTCAGAGGAAGGAACTGGTAAAACTACCTCTAAGTATTTCTAGTCTAAGAAAATATTATGAAATTCATGCAGTCTTATAAGCACACAGGTGACTCGTAGTCACATATATACACACAATACTGTGGAAGAAGTGAATATTTGCTCCCCTCTCCTCCTGTCACTTGCTACTGATAGGGCTGTTCCTACCATAAGGCCTCAGAAAGCAGAGGCTGCGGAACAAGAAGTGGTGGGACCAGTGATGAATCCAATATCAATGTGACAGTGAATTTGCTCTAGGTTTTAATCCAAACTTTAAATGGTGCTCCTTGCACCTATGTTGGGAGTAGGAGTCAGCGCCTTGGATAGCTCTTTAAGTATTAAAACCCATGGTGGATTCATTCTTCCACTGACATTGGAGCCAACACATACCACTCATGGTTGCATCTTGTTGGACAGAGTTGTTTATACCTGCCTCTTTACAATATCTAAGCTATCTTGATGTTGCCTGAGTAGAGAAGATTGTTTCTTGTTGTGTTGATGTAATTGTCATCTACCAGCCCAGTTAACTTCTGTCTATGCAAGGGAGTTGTGGATATGAGCCATGTTTGCCTCAGGTAGGAAAAAAGAGTTGGGCCTGCCCATGTTTTTTCCTTTCTTCCTGTGATCAACCAATGCCCGAGCTGCCCAAATGATCAATGACTTGGACAGGAAAGGCATGTGGAGTGAGTGTGTCTCTGAAGAATATCGCACTGGGGTTAAAACGTTCCCCAGTGCGTTCTAACATGCCCGCATGCGGGTGCGCACGGAACATGACGGGAACGCGATGGGGCCAAGAACCCCATTTTACTGCACACTGGAATGCCGCCTTTGCCGCCAGGTGTTCCAATTGTGTTCCCATTGAGTTCCAGGGGACGCCATTTCTGAGAACTGTTTTAAAGCGTTCTCAGAAATGGCACCCTCTGGAACGCAACGGGAACGCGATAGGAACGTCTGGCAGCAAAGGTGGCGTTCCAGTGTGCAGTAAAATGGGGTTCTTGACCCCATCGCGTTCCCATTATGTTCAGTGCGTGCCCGCACACATGCACATTAGAACACACTGGAGAACATTTTAACCCCAGTGTGATAAACTTCTCTGTGTGGATGCCCTTCCTCAAAATGGTGGTTATGGTGGGCAGATTTGCCCTTTGCTCAATCCATGCGTCACTTGTTGACTGAACTGCTCTCCCTATGAGGAAAGCTTACAATGTTTGAATCTGTGGAGTGAAGTCCACAAAGGCTTATGCTAGAAATGTATTTTTCTCAATCAAAAAGGCATGTTTTTCTGTCATTAGGCAGGTTTGATCCAACCTAATCCTCAGAATAAAGTGTATTTTGTGCAGTCTGGTTTCTTGATAAACATGTGCGGTTGACTAGGTGATATGTGGGTCGCTATTTTTGGATTTTGCCTGTATAATTTTATCTCCTCTATCTGGGATCATTGTCTTCTTCCACCAAGCATGCAGCTTTGGGAGAGAGGGACATGGAGTGGCAAGGGAAGAAGAGGACATCCATCTAACCAGCCAGATCAGCAGAATCAGTCCTGGTGACCAATGGGGTAGCAGATGTCACAGCCAGAATGCTTTCACTTCCGATTTTATCTGAAGCAGACATCTGGGAACACCTGGGTGCATGTGAACTGAGTGTATGAATGGGATAGGCACATTCTGTCATTTCCCTCATGGCTAGATTAGAGAGAGGTATATGATTCTTACATCTGAGGGTCTGGCTGTTGTTTTCTAGTCCTCAGCATGAACCATATACCTCTCTCTAATCTAGCTAAAGAAACTAGCACTTAATGCCTTAACAAGTGTGTGTGTGTGTGTGTTTGCTTTTTGTTAGACTTAGTGCCTTTCACTGTTTAATTAATTCTTGATGTATTATGCTCAATAACACCCTTCGGGGTTGCCCCTTATATCATCACAGAGAGGCATCCCTTTGGCCTTACAGGTACAAAGAGCTATCACCCAAGACTGAATCTACACAGGAAAAAAAGTGTCTTTACCTCAATCTCAGTCCTGTTGGAACACTTCTGCAGTGGTCCTGCCCCCTAATCTCAGTGAATGTAGAGGGCTGACTATAGAAACATCCCCTTGTACTGTAGTGACTACATGATGAGGACCACCATATGGCTTTCCAAGCTGATTTCAGTTTGGATTAAAACAGGTGTGTGTGGCAGTAAAGGAGTCAAACTGGGGCAGGATACTATTCAGTGGAGCTGGGATACAGCCCTCCTGTAGATTCAGCCCAAGTCACTGACATTGAGGGAGGTCTCTTTGGCTTTGCATGCAGACATGCCAGTATAAATGTTTCTAAATGTGGACACATTTCCCCCAATTAAACGATTGTATTCCTTGTCCAGACCGAGAGACATGATTTGCCTGAAGGCAATTTTCTGAAAGGAACTAGAAAGCAGAAAGACAGATTTTCAGCACATCAAGTTAAGAGTGGAGACTAGCTATGATCTCATCAGCATTCAGTACACTGAACTAATGGTGATAATGGGGTGCTGGTGGGGAGAAGGGCAAAAACAAAAGGAGAAAAGGCATTGAAAAACAGGTTGGCATTAAGATAAAATGTGCTGTCTTAAGCCAAAAAAAAAAAAAGTGAGGAAGAGAGAACAGCATGATGTGAAAGTCTTGCAATAAAAGAACATTTATTATGCTGAAATCTTTGAGCAACAGGCAAAAAATAAATAAATCAGGCACCCATCTTTCTACAATTTCAGTATTTGAAGAGCAGTTGTTGATTAGGTTGTGCAAAAGGCAGAGCCTGATTCTGCAGTGGCTGTCTAAGTGCTAGTTTCTTTAGCTCTCTCTCTCTCTGTGTTTTGTCTTGGGATGATCACTGTCTGATACATAGCTTTTAATTATGCTGATTATATTTTCACTGAAAAATAGAGGCTGCCTCAGAATCAGCCAAGAGCCAAATTAATGTGATATGCATTTTGTACTGGGAGAAATCCTTGACATTTTTTAAAATTATTTCCTCACTTTTTTCCCTGTTTCTCAAAGCCAACACCTGCAAGGTTAGCTAAATGTCATTAAAAGTGTCTAACAGAGATTGTTACAGCTGAGAGAAATACACTCAATATATTTAATTTCAAAGATTCCATTACCACAGGCAGCGGCAGTTGTAATTTTTAAAACCTGGAAACATTTCATTTCCCAGAAAGCTTGAATTTCTCCAAAGATTACCTGTTTTTCAGTGCCTTTTCTCCTTTTATTTTTGCTTTTCTCCCCACCAGCACCCCATTATTTCCATGCAGATGATTCTTTGTTCTTCCATCACATCCTGTTTGTTCTCTCCACTGCACAGCTAATAGCATCTTTTGTGGGGAAGTGGGTTTTTTTTGGGGGGGGGGGGCAGGGCTATAGCACAGGGGGAGAACGTTAGGCCCCTCTGTTGCCCAGAAGATCCCAACCCACTCACAGCTCCATCTAGCAAAATGAAATACAATGTGAGGAGATGTGTTCATGCATCTCTAATATCCCATTTAGTTTTATCCACAACTCTTTACTGAAATACTGCAGAGATTGATACTGGCATCTGAACTGCAGTAGGAGCAGGATCAGATTGCACTGTTTATTGTTTATTACATTGAATATATTTTACACTAGTAGTTCTCAGTGGTTGTCCATTAACTTGTGCTGGCCCATGAATTTTTAGAATTTTCAGGAAAGAAAGAAACAACTGTTGCCAATGAGCACAAATATGGTTACCAATTTCTGTCATATTAAAAAATATAAATTGCCTCCCCCCCCCACACACACACATCAGATAGCCTAGGAAAAACTAACTTTCACTAAACCCTTGCAGCAGGTTACTTGAACTGTTATAGTGTCATCCTAAGGAAGAATACTAGAACTCCCTAAAAGAGAATTCCAAGTACTTCACCAAGTCGCAAATTCCAGGATGGATGGAGCCATGATAAAGAAAGTGGTATCATATTTCTGCAACTGTATGGTGTAGATATATTTGTAAGAATGAATTAGCTTTATCTCATACTGTTCTTCAGTAGATTCAAGGAGACATACACATCTATCCTCCAACCTTCTGTACCTCACAACAGTCCTATGGAGGAGGTCTGGCTATATTACCCACAAAGGCATACATGCTTGGAGAGCCTCCACACTAGTGGCAGTCTATCTTTAATAAGTTGGAAAAATTTGTCTTGGCTTGTGAGAGGTGGGTAACATCAAGAGCAGAGCATTGACTATATTGGTAGTCACTGATGAAGACTCCAGGAATGAGTGAACTAATTAACTTTTATTAGGGAAGAAAAAGAAAGAACACACATATGAGATAGGCTCACTCTAATACCTAGCATACAGATGTAAA
Organism: Sceloporus undulatus; assembly: GCF_019175285.1. NCBI lineage: Eukaryota > Metazoa > Chordata > Lepidosauria > Squamata > Phrynosomatidae > Sceloporus > Sceloporus undulatus. The sequence goes on along the minus strand of NC_056526.1, from coordinate 145,072,898 downwards.
AAGAAGCAGTTCAGGGTTAGATTGAGGGGTAATATCTACCTATTCTGAAGAATAATACATGGAAAGCAGAAGCACCTCAGCTGAGAGTCAGGGGTCAACGGGGCAGCTCAGGCTGGGGAGATTATCATAGGGAAGAGGAAAGCCTCCTTCTCCTGTTCTTAATTTGTTTTATTTGTGCAATTGGGGGGAAGATTATCATACCCCCTGCACACTTATACTGTTCTTCTACTATCTGTAAACTGTAATGGACCTGTCATAGGTTATCAACGGGAGTTGCAACAATGTGATATCATTGTTTTTTAAATTTTATATTTATACATTTTAATGTTGTATTGTTTTTAAAATTGTATTGTTTTAAACCTGCTATTTGCTGCCTTGAGTCCCTATATTGGGAGAAAGGCAGGATATAAGAAAATAATAATAATAATAATGTCAAAATATAGCTGGATCATGGCGATATCAGCGCACTCACCTAGTGAGTTTCATAGTTCATTGGGGACTTAAACCTGGATTATTCAGGTGCCAGTCCAGTGCTCTAACCATCACAGCACACTGCCTGTCTTACACTACAAAACAATCCCATGCCTTCTCGCTTATGTTAGGCTCTGCAGGGCTGCCTTACGTATAGTCTTTGCAACCCCATGGATTATCTTCCTCGTGTTTAATTAGAGATAAGGGCTCTTATTTTCAGCAGTGAAATTTATGTTGTTCTTCCTAACAGTAGAAGAACATATACACTATTTTTCTTAGATGATTAAAACATATTTTCAATGAAAAATCTGTTCTCTTTACTTTCTTTTTCTTTTAGTTGTGCCATAGGGAAGATAGCTTTCCATGTGCCCGTTCCCCCCCCTCCCCCCGTTTCCTAACTATGGTCTCACTTTTTAAGCAACTTGCAAGTTTCATAGTCAACCCAGGCATTAGAATTTCCCTGTTTCTCAGCTTCCATCCCTATCCAATATCTATTTTCATGCTCAAGAGCTCAAATTTTCACTATGCATTGCAGTTTTACAATGCTGAGAAAGCATTCAAAGATATTTAGCATACAACTCTAGACTAGGAATGACTTTGAATTTAGCATGAGCAATCAAGTCTGTTTGGAAGAAACTACTCATTCATGCTATCTCAGTGACATAAAATCCAAAGGTGAATCTCTACACTGGTGTTATTATTTTACCTGTGTTATACATGATAATGCTTTTTAAAAGCCTATCAGAATATTCAGAATTAGACAGCATACTGTAAATCAGACAAGCCAATGTTTGCAAAGGACCTGCCAAACTACGTTGTTTTACTTCTGGTAAAAGCAGTATGGACAGTTCATTTAAATGTCATTCAGAGTCAGAAAAGGTTTCACACATCAGCTGGGCATTTTAACCTTTTAATAATTCTGTGAGAGGCAGAGCAAGTGAACTTTAAGATTTTCTAAAAATGTTTTTGCTCTTTTTTTGTCTATATATGACATTTGGGAAAACTGCAGCAAAATGATCCTGTTTGTTACTGAATTTTGAACAGAAAGATACTACACAATCCTATCTAACAGACCAGCATCCATATGAACTGATATTATATATACAAACTGGAAAAGTTTGTATTGACTATATTGCCCAGAATCCCCTATCCAGCATATCTGGTGGGCATGATAAGTGGGGAATTCTGGGACTTATAGTAAAAAGTGATTTCTCGCCCCAGTTCTGATTATATATGATCATCTGTTTAGCTGGACTTGGTTGCAGACTAGCACAATCTATCTCTGGAGTGACCAATATGAAAAAATTTAGGACTAGGTCCAATTGTTAATGCCAGCTAATTTCAGCAGATGCACTGAAAAAAAAATGAAGAATGGTAAGTCAGCACTTCCATAAATTCCACTGATACAGCGTGTAAACTGGGTATACTCTTGTTGGGACTAGAAACTGGATTTAGGAATTTGGGAATTCCATACTCTGCAAACAAGTCATCAAAATTTCATTATTGCAGTTCATAATATAATTTACACAAGCTGCAGAAATTTAATTCGTATGTTTTATACTGGTTATTTTTAATTCAGCTTTGTTTCTGTTATTGGTAATGAAGGAGAATTTAGTTCTCTTTTTTCTAGTTTAAGATGTATTTTATGCAGGGAAAGGTTTATTATGAATGGACTGAGATTCATGGAATATTAGAGAGAACGTACGTCATTAGCTCTCAGAAGTGATTTGTAAGGAAGCATATCACAAAAAAAAAGGAAAAAGGAAAGAAAGAAAGAAAGAAAGAAAGGGGAAAGGGGAGAAATTAGGAGCACATCAGCCTGACATGATAGTGAGGCTGCCATTGCTTTTGCCTAGATGTTTCCGATGCTTATTTTAACAGAGTTATCTTTATATGTGATAAAAGGAGCAGAAAGGCTATCAAGAGTATTGTACTGTTATGTAAAAAACCTGTACTGGGCTCTCAAGTCAACCAGAAAACATAAAACAGAAGATTACAATTACAAACGGGCTAAAATTAACCAGATTATATCCAGCTGGTTTCTAGCTGCTCACCTTCATCCTAAAACCAATTCTGTTGATCACATTTCAGGACAAAGAAGTGAGTGGTTTGGAAAGATAGAGTTTAGGCTCTTTTGCAGTCTAAAAATATATTATAAAAACAATTCACTCAATCACTCAGCATTTCAGTGAAAAATGCTTGTATGTTTAATATGTGAGAAAGAAAATAAAAAGATCCTTTAGAGAATCTGAGTTTTTTTAAAAATATAATGGCTTTTCTTTACAGCTTTCTAAGTTTGTGGTTGTTGCTGGTTTCTCTGGCTGTGAACTCCATAAATTATGGCTTGTTGTATGAAACAGTATTCTGAGTCTACTTCAGAATAACCTCCCTGCTCTATTATTATGAAAAAGGGAGGAAAATCTATCTCTATTCACTCTCTCCAAGCTATTCATAACTTCATAAACCTCTGTCATCCCACCCACCTGCAGTTATCACTTTTCTACTTGAAAAAGCCCCAAATACTTGAGCTCATAATATCAGATGCAATTTGCTGGCAGTTTTCTGATGCTGTGCTACCCTTTTTGAGACGGGGTGGTTATAGGTTGTATATAGAATTCCAGATATGGACTGTAGCAAAAATATATGTAGACTCAATATTAGCAGTTTTATTGTCAAATATTTTCTTAATATTTCGTAACTTTGAGTTGCCATCACTGCTGCCCGTTTCAGTAGGCTATTCATCCTGACCCAAGATCAGATGCCCAGGTAATCACAGTGAAGTCAATGTTTTAGACTCTCTTTTCTCTTTCTTTGTCGCTCAACACACATTTGGAGAGAGTCTTTTGGAGCACTGTACAATTTCCACCATCCTATAATCTCATCTATAGTGCACACTTCCAATCTGATGATTATTTAATAATTCCAAATAATAGCCTCAATATAAAGATATTATTGGGAGATCTCAAAACTTACTTTTTTGAAGTGCCAAATTTGTCCTGTTGTCCTTTGTTCCTGTCAGTTTGAGTGATCCCCTAACTTTCATAACAATGCAAGCTTTTGCATGTTTGCTCAGTAATAAATCCCATTGTTCGTAGGATTTCTGACAAAGGAGCCTTTAATACAAGGCTTTGTTAAATTTTTGGAAGGATAGTACCGTATCTTGACTATAAGTTGACCTCATATATAAGTTGATGGCAACTTTTGGGGCCAAAATTATGGATTTTGATATGACCTGTGGATAAGTTGAGGGTAAAATTTAGGCACATATAATAAAGGATGTAAAGGAAAACAATTCCAAATAACTTACAAAATTCTAGCAGGCATAATTATTACTGCATATACTAAAGGCTGGATGGATGAGAGAGTAGAAGGGGGTCAGTCCTTCTAGGACTGCAGGTTAACCCACAGAAGTTATTCAACATGTTGGTTCAGCATGGATTTGTTGTGTGCCTTCAAGTCATTTCTGATGAACCTAAGATGACCCTAAAATGAAACTATCAATAGGTTTTCTTGGCAAGATTTGTTCAAAGGGGGGGGGGGGGTATTGCCTTTGCCTTCCTCTGAGACTGACAGAGTGTGACTTGCCCAAGACCATCCAGTGGGTTTCATGGCCTAGTGGGGATTTGAACCCTGGTCTCTAGAGTTGTAGTCCAGCACTGAAATCACTACACAACATTGGATCTCCCAATGTGGAATGGCTATATTCAATTCATGTTTGCAGTAGTGTGGTGCATATACATAATTGTGCAATGTGTAAGGGTATGCATGTGCACTGTGCACAGTTGCTTATGGATGCGCATTTTGCATCTCATGTGCAAAGTGTACTTAGTTGTACAACCTTGCAAGTCTCTAGTGTGGTGGCATTCCACAACTGCTCTGTATCTCTGTGAAGGTAAAATAACATTTATTTATATGTAGTATTGCATTTGTCAAATACACACATAGCTCTTTCTAGAACATGATCATGTCATAAACCAACTTTTACTCTCCAAAACAGTGTTGTTGACTTTACTCAAAAATTTGCAGGTAAATAGATTTAATAATTGAAACCATAAAATGATACAAGTTGAACATTTCTAAAGAGATTGACACACTTATTGGCCAGCTTTTTTTTGTCAGGCTCCACCTTTCTCATCTCTCTTTTATTATTGGGGATATTTTCCCCCTTTAATCTTCCTATCCTTTCTACATTTATATATGTACTCCTTTTAAGGAGTAAGAAAGTTTTTACTAGCAGCCTCATTTACTGATGTAATTTTATTTTGAAAGCTAGGACATAATGTTCCACGAGTCACTGCTCACTGGTCCTTTATTAGTGCATAACTAATAAATATGACAACATTAAAATTTTTATTCATTTTTGTATTACATTTGTCTAATATTTATGGTTAAATATTAGGTTAAATATGTCTAATGGAAATTTCAGCTTAACATTTTTATGTCTGGGACTATTTCAGTGGATTGTGAAGGATAGGGATTTTAAAACTGGAAGTCAGGAAAACTTTGACTCAGCAGATTTCAAAAAGCTTCAGTCCAGCATTTATATTACGTATCTGTTATGCACTAGTTACATTTATAGTCCACCTTTTCTTCGGTGAATTTAAAATAGTATTGGAAAGCTCATCTCTTCCCTACTTTATCCTGTACCAATGAATTTTATCAAGCTGAGAGAAAGTGACTAACTCAATTATTTCAAGGCTCAGTGGGTGCTAGTCCCCGTTTCTCTAAATTCCTTAAATACTCTGACTATTACACCACACTGCTTATGGAACCATGGAGTTGGAAGAGACTTCAAGAGTTATTTTCTGTCAAAGTGGTTTTTTTTCCTTGCAGGCTCCCCCTTCTTTATATTTCTCTTAATATAGCTATGACCACTGAAACATGTAAAAAAAATCAGCCTTTTAATTTAGAAGCACCTTTTGTGTTAATATTTTTCATGGAAGCTTCTTCATATATTGGCTATTTGGAGCTAATGACAGCTGGGTAAGCTTCTGTGTGGTGCGTCCAATGTCCAGAAGCTGTAGAAGACAATGCGCCAAATGGCCATGATTGTGTTTATCCAGATATGCATGGCACATTTGGATTTGGAGGTCCAGGTATCTGGAACCACAGAAATCATGGGAAATGCAGAGTTTATTTTCTGGTTCTTGTCTTGTCTGGTTCTTGTCTTGTCCTGCCTACATTCACAGGTAAGCTGTCCTTACTCCTTACCAAGACATTATGAAAGGTTGACTGGGTCCAAAGAATGGATCTCTCTCTCTCTCAAGCACACATAAGCACCTTAGCAGGGATGTTGTCCAGTAGCAAGCAACAGTCATATACAAGTCTGCGCCATTGATTATGGCTGCTTTTATATTAAGATAGAGTATTTTTCATAATAAGGACTTGAAGTTATGACAGTTTGTTTCACAGACGGGATGTGCCATTTTTGAGACCCCCCCCCCCCCCCCAAGCAGCTGACACTTATTTTTATATTGAAGAAGACTGAAGCAACATTACAAGGCCAGTATTCCTGTTTATTTCAGATTATTCCGTTTCAGATTATTAGACTGTTGATAAATTACTACAGGACTTCTAGATGATTTTTAAAAAATATAAAATATTGTTTAGATTATTCAGTATATATATATATATATAATATCTCTATATATATATATAATCATTTTTTTAAATCCCTGTAGGCTGGAAGGATGAATTTCCTGAAACGTGTACACACACGTGTGTGTATGGGAGAGTCTCACCTACTTCATATGAGGGTCCCAACCTGGATTAGGTCATTGCACATGTACTCTAGGAACCTTATCACATGACAAAAGAAAGCTGAGAGAAGTGGCTTTCTGCTTTCCTCTTCACATGTTCTTGAAGCACATCCATTCTCCTTTCAGAGCGATATGGTCATAAAAGCATGCCTTTTGCAAAATGGATTTTTCCAGCATGACAAAAGACATGCTTTTATGTTTGTTTCCCTTAAGAAGAGAACAGGAGAGCTTTAACAGCATTCAGAAAGGCAAGGAGAAACCCATTTCTCTCACACTGCATCTCATCTTCCTTTTGTCATGCGATAAGACTTTATTTTATTTTAAATATTGTTAACTTCATGTTGTACATGTAGAGTGTAACTTAAATGTCTGTGCGTGGACGCTGAAAGGAGTAACTATCATTATCATTTCAAACCGGCTTCAGGGCGGGATACGGAGTTGAGACTTCCATGGTTGCCTTAGTCAATGATCTCTGTCTGGGCGCCGATAGGGGAAGTGTGACCCTGTTGATGCTCATGGACATCTCAGTGGCCTTCGATATCATCGACCATGGTATCCTTCTGGAATGCCTGAGAGAATTAGGTATCAGGGGCACTGCACTCCAGTGGCTCCATTCCTACCTCTCAGGCAGATTCCAGATGGTGATGCTGGGGGACAGCTGCTCTTCTAAGAGAGCGCTGACATCTGACTTCCTTCAGGGCGCCATTCTGTCCCCCATGCTGTTTAACATTAACATTTACATTTACATAACATTTACATGAAGCCACTGGGACAGATCATCCGGAGACATGGGGCGTGGTGTTATCAGTACGCTGATGACACCCAAATATGGTTCTCTATGTCTCTGACTGTAGCAGTGACTAAGGATGACATCTGTCCTCTGAATGTATGCCTCGGGTCGGTAATAGGCTGGAATGAGGGAAAACAAACTCAGTCTGAATCCAGAGAAAACGGAGGTACTAGAGATAGGAACCCCAGTCCTGGATGGTATCACACTTCCCCTAACGATGTAGTCTGCAGCTTGGGAGTACTCCTGGACTCATCCCTACAGTTGTCATCTCAAGTAGATGCAACGACTAGGAGTGCTTGCTATCAACATCGGTTGATACGCCAGTTGAGACCTTGCCTGGGCCGGAAGGACCTTGAAGCAGTGGTACATGCACTAGTAACCTCTCGCCTTGATTTCTGTAATGTGCTCTACATGGGGCTATCCTTGTGCCAAGTTCGGAAGCTTCAGCTGGTTCAAAATATGGCAGCCAGATTGGTCACTGGTACTTTCAGGTTCGACCACATAACACCTGTATTAAAATCACTTCACTGGCTGCTGATTAGCTTCCGGGCACAGTACAAGGTGTTGGTTATCACCTTTAAAGCCCTATATGGCTTGGGCCCAAGTTATTTGAGGGAACACCTCTCCCTATATAATCCTCCCCACACTCTCTGGGAAGAATTTACTGGAAATACAAATGACTAGGTTGTCTATTACTTCCCAAAGAACCTTTACTGCTGCTGCCCCTAAACTATAGAATGGCCTGCCGGAAGAGATCCGTCTCATTACCACCTTGGACACTTCAAAGAAGGCAGTCAAGACAGAGCTCTTCCGGCGAGCCTAACCATCCGACCCTGTTTAAGACCCATCCTTTAGTTTTAATGAGTATTGTGGGAGCTGGTAAATAGCAAAAAAACAAAAACAAAAAAACCTTATACTTTATTGTTTGTGGAAAACCAATCAGAAAGAGAGCAGGAAGAAAAATCCTAAATTAGTTTACAACCCCCACTAGAGCTGGGAGTCATTATGGAGTGCCTATTCTACATATTCTAGAAGTCATTATGGAGTGTCATGTGCAGCTCCCTTTTTCTAACAAAATACAACAACTTAACTTTGGAAAAGAAGAAAGGAATTAGAGGCTAACCATGGTAATCAATAAACCAAGAAGCAGAAACTCAGAAAAGACAAGAAGTAGGTAGATGACTATGTCCATCTGGCTACTTATCTGTCTGTCACTCTAATTCTGGTTACCTGGAACATATAAACAAAGAGGAAATATTATAGAGAAATAATCCTATTTGGCTTGGATACTAAGATGTTAAGGAAGTTCACTGAAGAGAGGTTTCTCAGATCCCTCCTCCCCATAGTAGACCATATTCCCCATCCCCCTGATCCTCCAGACAGCTTTGGGAACAGTTATAAGGACACTGTTCTTCTAGAAGCATTTCCTCAAGTTAGACTATTGTTTTGGGTAAATTTTCCTGTCACCCCATTTTCTTCTATTTTCCCAGAAAAATAAAATAACATAAAGCAGTTGTTAGAAAGAGGGCAATTGTATAAGCTTCAAGCACAGCTTTCAAATCAGTCATAATTGTTAGGTGAATCTTTATCAGTGGTCTAAGAGATCCAAGTGTCAACAAACATATTCTCTGTGTGACTGTTTTCACAAAAGTAAGGTGATCCTCATTGTTGTGAGGACAGGGTGAATTGGGCAGCAGACTCATTTCTTCCTCCTTGCTGCCTGCAGGATTCTCTTTCAGAATTTAGAAACAGTATTGATTTAGTGTCTTGAATGTCTGCATGTGATTTATAACAATGAACACATTGCACAGGCTGTTCAGACAGGCTTTTAAATGTCCCAAGCAGTGCAAAATAAGAGGGACACCACTGAGGGCTTCCCATTTTTCTTTCCCTTTTTAAATTTTTGTTTGCCTTGAACAATCTATCTTGTTCTTCTAAAGTTTTCCTTGTCCCTTGATAACGACATAAGTAACAGAACAAAAATGAAGGCATAAATAATAATAGAATAAACAGAAATCTATTAGTGCAGCTGCTTTTTAAATGGTTTCTTTAGTCAGAAAATAAATAGTAAGCTGCTTTGAGAAAATCTCAGAAAATTTTCTTTTTTTCTTCTTCTTGCAGTGTTGCACAGAAATAAGCTTAAACCCACTTTCAGAGTTATAAATCCCTGGAGCCGAAACCTTTGGATGGTCCAGCCTGAGGAAGTCTGAACAGTGAAACAAACCAAGAAAACACTACAAAATAGAAGTTGCAACTTGCAGACAGCGAGTGCTGTAATGTTGCTAAATTCAAGGAGAAAAATTGCTTTTTCACCATGCCTTTGACCCAGTCCTATCTCTCAGCAATCAGTTCAAAAATCCCTAGGCCCTGATTGCACAAAACTGTGCAACACACACTGTATTGCTAGAGTGGATGTAGAATTCAGTTATTCTGATACAATGGATATTTTTTACTGAGACTACTCATTCCCATTTGGTCTTTTTCATGTCTATGTTGTAGCAAGAATACCTCTAATAATTGTTCTCAGCTGCCTTGTGTCTCATGTTGGGAGAAAGGATACACACACACACACACACACACACACACACACTCTTAAAGTTTCCCCACTGCATATCTGAAGTGGTCTATCTGATGATTGTGTCATGTACTATCTTTGCCAAGTGTTCTAAGCTCTCAGATAATAGCTTAGAACACCAATTTACCAGGGAGGGAAATTTAATGGACAGGGGTTAACCCATCAAGTTAATAATTAATAAACTAAAAAAAATTCATTTGCATTTACACTGAAATGGGGTTGTTTTTAATAACTGAATTGCTTTTTAAATTGGTGTTTAATGTTATATAATTACACTAAAAGCTGTATCAGAATAGACATGAAGAATGTTATCCATTATTTCACTCACATCCTTGTTTTATGCTCTATGAATTTGAAGAATGGGAATGAGAAATCAGAAATACCAGTTAAGCGTTTCAAAATTTAGTGTCCTTGCACAGATGTGAACCTTCTCTGCAGAAAATGGGTTAACCACCTGGATGTAAAGAACATCTTTCAAGATGGCCTTGAAGCTACCTACTAGTCACCTTGGTACTAGTCACCTAAGTAGTGAGATGTAATTCCCCAATCTTTGCTGGACCTTATGCTGCTGAATACCAACATTTACAAGTTTTAAAAATATAACTAAAAGTAAATATTTTAGCTATTTCAAGAAAGCAAAATGTCAGTTTAAAAATTTATAACTAACTATGTATGTTGGACTTTATAATTATAACTGCAATTAAAAAAAACGCACACACTTTTCAAGCTCTGGCCCAGATTATTTCACTTCCTCTGTGCCTTTGACTGGCAAAAACAATGGCAAACATTAATAAAACTGAGTCATGAGGTATTGGAATCATATACAGTATATTCCATTCAGTGTTTTAAAATTCAATGTTTTTTTAAGAGGAAGCTTGGCAGAGAAGGCTCAAGACTTTGTAAAACAATAAATCCCAGGATTCCATAGGTTGGAGCTGCAGCACTTAAAGTAGTGTTAAACTGCATGCGAGTGTAGATGTACTGTAGATGCTCAGTGAGAAAAACAATAAGGGATGAAGTGGTTGCGGAAGACTTAATTCATCTTTTCAGAAAAGATACCAAAAAGATCTTGCTACTGAATGAGGTAGATCCAAGATTTGTGTTTTTTCCAAGCTGATAATTTTAAATATGAAGAAATTATTTCCTTCTCAAACATGTAGAAATATTCAAATTGACACAAAGTTTGCTTAGATTCTTATTTTTAGGTAGCCACTCAGTTTAATACAAACAAACATGAGTTGCCAAAATATACATTAAAGTATTTTCAAATATGTGTTCTTAGAAAAGAAGTCGGGGGGGAAAAAACCCAGTCTTCACTATCTAAATTCTGTTTGATACTTGAAGGAAGAGGGTATGGAAAACAAGGGAATAAAAGAATATTGAAGCTTCTTGGGTGTGCAGACCAAGAGTATGCTTTGAATTATAATAGGTTGGCAATAGCCCTAAAACTTTCTCTATTGACTGAAGTTAGTTAGAGAATTAGATGCCTGAAAAGTTATACAGAATAAGAAATAGTTGGATATGCTGTTCAAAAGCTCTATTTTTGGCTTTGTTCCAGTCATCTAAAATGCAGCTTTTGCCTGCGCCATCAGAACTCAGAAAGGTTCCTTTTTCTGGAGTTGTAATCCAAAAGGTAACTTTCCCAAACTCTGGAGCTGACCAGAGTTGGTCAAAATTAAGACATACGTCTTGAAAGTTACTCCCATGCTCTATGTTGTTACCCATCTCTTTTGGATACATACAAATTCTTTCATATTATTTCCTCCAATAACTATATAAAGGTAGCCACATTTAGTGTGCCGCTATGTGCAGGACTTCATAAGTTTTCTCACTATCTGTCTCCTCCCAAATGGAAGTGTCTACAGTACTTGTCTTTCTGAGCTTGGGTCTAGAGAGATAGGTGGGGAGGGGAGTTTTTAAAAATATAGTTTTTATTAATTTTAAATGGAGGAGGGGATTGATTCCCACAAATTCCTCATGATTCCTAGGTGTTTTGAGAAAACCTTTCATGTAGAGCACAACAAGTCCCATCCGTTCTCTTGAGCCTGTTACCCCAAAAAGTGGGGGTCTTGGAGTCCCCTCCAGCATTGTCAGCATCTCTTTTGAAATGTTAAGGAATTAATTAGCTCAAAAGGAGGCATGCGGAAGGTTGGTAACTTACTAGGATCTTTTAATATCTGTTTATACCAGTACTCTCTACAGCATCCAAGAGTACATGGGAAAGAGTGAACAAAAAGGAGTGGAAGGGTTGGGGGGGAGGTTGTACCCCCCCAAAAAAAACACCATCAGGGTATGTGTAGTGTACCCAAAGTTTTGATGGTTTTCCCCAAGCAACGGACTGCCTCATCCAGAAAATGTAAGGAACTTCAGCTCTCAGGTGTCAATGCATGGATGCGATCTGAAACAAATCTTTGATGATCAGAATGGTAGGGGAAATGTAGGACTTGAGAGAGGGAAAATAGTTTTGTCTCGGTTTTGATAAATGCCTTCCTTTGTTGTTCTTGGAAGAAATGAAAATAAGCAGATAGAAGGAATGTGTCAAGTTTAGCAAAACCCATGGTGCTTGTCATTTTGTTCTAAGCTTGGTATGGCCTCTTCAGCATGGCCTCTGCATTGACATGTTTCCAGCTACCTTGGGCAATTGTGATTCCCTAGATATGTATCAGATCCTCATCGTGACTTCCAGTAATGATCTGTGCTAGATATGAACAAAAAAAAAAACCCCATATCTAGTGTAGGGGCAGGGAGGGTGACAGGGTTTACTTAAGAAGCCTGGAGCTGGAAATGGAGTCCGGGGTGTTTTTTACAGTTCTGATATTCTTCTGAAGCACTGTGAAGTGTTGACTACCTTGGAACCAGGGATAGAAGCCTAGCTAACTAACACTGTATTTGGAAGCTCCATAGTGGCTTTAGAATTATTTCAGTTATAACTCCAAAATTTGGAAAAAGTGGGCTATAATGCTAAAAAAAATGTCCACATGTTTTTCTGTAGTTAAGAAATCTGTTCTGAAATGGTTTATTTAAAGATGTCCTGGCAGACTCTTTTACAGCATTTTAAAAGAAATGGCTACAAATGGGAAAATATAGTGTGTTTTCAATAGATCCAGAAATAAACTTACCAGATGGTCCAAAGGAACACCAACATTCAACTGTTCCTCACATCTATAATTATGATATTTTCGGGGGGGGGGGGGGGGATACAGTTAAACCACCAGTTCAACAGTTGTAAATTAATTTACACTCATAGGGCCCTGAATGAGTCACTGCCAGGTCATATGAAGTTAACAGGAAGAACATCTAAGAGAAATAGGAGGAAGTACTTTCACATGAGTCACATCTGAGCAATTTTGGAGGGCGGATGCAGCCTGGACTGAATGTGTATGTGGTAGACAAATTAGAGCCATCTCTCTCTCTCTCTCTCTCTCTCTCTCTCTCTCTCTCTCGCTGTCGGACTCTTTAAAGATGTGAGGTACTAGTTAGAAGAGGTGCACAGCAATCATTTTTCTTTTCATTGCATTGTCACGATCATTCTGTATGAAGTCAAGACAACTGATTTTTTTAAAAAACAAACTGGCATATGTATAGGAACAGGAGAGTTACAATGGATCAGTTCTGCTTATGCACTGTTGGAGAGATCATGGCTGCTCCCACACTGCAGAATGAACGCAGTTTGATACCGTTTTAACTGTCATGACTGCATCCTGGGATTTGTTGTGGCATCAGAGCTCTCTGACAGAGAAGGCTAAATATCTCACAAAACTACAAATCCCACAGTTCCACAGCATGAAACCATGGCAGTTAATCCGGTGTCAAACTGCATTAATTCTGTAGTATAGATGCAGCCTATCTCAGAGAAAAGGAAACAGCATTTGTCAAATGGATGAAATATTGAGGGGGGTTTTATGCATGTTATCATTAATAATAATAAAAATTCAAGGCAGGGACAAAAAAAGGTGAAAAGCATTAATCACTCAGAACCATAATACTATATGGTGACATCACAGAGAGTAAGTAAATCTAACTCTTAGGAATGGTTATGCTTACTGCATCACATTGCCTCCATTCTATATTACTTTTGTTTGCATTTAGTGGCACAGTGACATAGCCCAGCCTAGCCTCAAGCATGATTACGTTAGTGCCATAACATAATTATGAACCTTATGTCCCTTCCAGGAGACAAAAAGAAACATTAAAATGCAGAAACAGAACTGAAGGTTAGGTAAAGAAATTTGTTAAAAGGAAAGCTTTTTTAAAAAAGTGTATAGGAAACATTTTAGTTTCCTAAAATAAAACTATTGCTTTGACTCCAAATAATAAAACAAGCAAACAGTAGGTGCAGCACTACCACTAAGTGGCTGTCAGAATTGTCATCTTTTAAGGCAAATTATGAGTTTGAAGAAACACCCACACAACTGAATCAACAGAGCGTAAGGGTCCTTGAAAACACCATTCAGAAAAAGAGTGATGGACAGAGAAGAAAGAACAGACCTCAGTAGCTGATAATAGTGTTCAGAGAAGGCTTGATACATGCTAGCAAATTTCATGGGGAGCAACACTGACACAAATCAACACATTACAACAATTAAACTTTCTGCCAAGAACATGGATTTCCATCCTGTCAACCTCATGGTTCCTGTGCCTGTATCCTTTTTGATGAGGAATTTTTTTTTTGCAGGTGCAGATTTTCAAACCCCTGCAGCTCTGTGATATGACACACTGCTAAAATTGCTTTAGCTGAAACTGTTGAAGCTACTGAAGTTCTAGCCAGCTTCATGTATATTCCTCAAATAGAAAAAAAATATTTGGATTAAAGCAAAAAGTTAAGTTTGGAGCTATACTCCCCTCCCCAAGCAAGGAAATTCAGACCACAGATAACTACCTGTTGGACCTCTCCTGTATCTTAACGTCTGCCTCCATTAAACACTACAGTATAATCACTATATAATTGTCCACTCTCTATATCGCACATCACTAAAGTTGCAGGGAAGCTGAAAGGAAACCCAGGTTTGGGTAGCATAATCTACAAACAACAAATGTACAGCATAATCATCTGCAGGTAGATCATCATCTAGAATTACCCATCCTTCAGAAGTCAGAAATATTTCTAAGGTCTAGTGGAATTAGATGACCATGAAGGATGCTTACAGTTCTGTGATTCCAAATTTCTCTAAACTAGTTAGGTAAGGGTGTTTATAGAAGCAGAAACAGACTTTCCAGTTTCAGTTGACATAAAATTAGAAGTGCCAGAAGGCCCAACCTCTTCTTCTTGTTGACAGCTTTTCATGAGGATCACATTTGTGTGGTTCATTTTAATCAAAATGAAAGACACTTCCTATTAAGACAGCTTTGCTGACAAATAATTAAGATGAATTACAGGCATCTACTTGCCCCGGCTGCCCTTGCTGGGTGTCAGTTTGTAGGAGCCTCATGAAGCTCCCACTATATTATGATTTTGCTCTTTAAATGCAATTTACAACCTAACTCAGCACAAATACCTGAGAAGGTTTTAATCCTAAATCTGTCACTACAAATTATTCTTACAAGTTCCTGACATTTCTACATTAAAGCAGTTTATAAGTAAAACTTAAAAGAATCTTAAGAGTGAAGGATTTATGTTTCTTGGTGTGAAACAATCAGCTTTCTCACTACTGGGCAAAGAGAGATATTTTCTCTCCTCTAAAGAGTGATACTTGCACAGAATTTATGGACTGATACATTAGATATGACTTTATTGATGACACTGTTTTTATAATGCAGAGTCACATGATTCTGAGTGTCTGGTCATTTTAAAATGGTTTATGAAAGTTCTATTTGGGCCTAACAGTTTTTATTGTTAACTGGCAGTTTCATTATTATGCTGGATAAGTTTTATCTCCAAATACTAATTTCAATGAATGAAAAAGTAACCTAAGGAGATTATCGCATGTCTATTTTCACCCAATCCAGGCACAGGCTGGGCACAGGTTTGAGTGGGTGAAAACAGATCTTATTGTATGTCTTTTTGCCCGACTCAGCTGCATCGCGGACCAGATCCAGACTCTTAGAGTACTTTTCGAAGGACAAGAAAGTATAGAAGGTTTGAAAAGTACTCCAGGAATCTGGATCAGGTACATGATGCAGCTGAGTTGGGCAAAAAGACATTCGATAAGATCTGTTTTCACCCATTTAAATCCGTGCCCAACCCATGCCTGGATCAGGCAAAAATAGACATGTGATAATCTCCTATGGGTCTGACTTTTCATCTGTTACACTAAACAGTAAGATCACAGAACCAATATACAGATTCTGAAGAATCTATGGAATATATGGAATATGGCATTGGCAAGGATTCAGTCATAATATGAGCACTAATGGTAGGCAAATCCTTGACTTTTGCTTTTGCTATAATTTGAATATTGCATGTTTTGTTAAATTCATTTTTAAAAACAGTCTTAAATTAAAAATTTTACCTATCCAGTAATGGATTAATCTCTAATTTTACTTTCTGATTTAACTTTGAGTTTTAATTAACTTCTGCTCAGAAATGAAATAAAATTCTTACTAATTTCAGGGAAGGATGGGCAATTTTAAATTTCACTTTTTGCCACACTCTAATACTGCCAGTTTGGGCAAATTCCAATGAAAGGGAGAAATATATTTTTACATCACTGTTATGGATGCACATCTGTCAATATCACATTCTCTTGCTTTAATTTTGTGAGATTTAGGGACTAAACAGAGTGCCCCTAAGGGGTGGCCTGCAGCTGCCTGTTTGGTTGCCGGATTGGGGCCATGCAACTACATGCTGCAGCCTTGATCTGGCATTTCTGCAGCACAAAAAGAAGCCATAAAAAAGGAGTTCCTCTTTGGTCTATGGAAATGATGCCCTAGCTGTGGCGGCAGTGGCTTTTTGCCTCTTCTTCGGTGCAATGACTGTAAGCGCTGTGCCAAAGATGCAGCATGACACCACCCGCCATCTGGTCAAGCGGGTGGCATGGGGGTGGTGTGGGGACAGTGTCCGGATGGCCAGTGTGTGAACACCACGCCCCCACTTTGTCCCAAAGCTGGCTCTTTATGCTGGTCTGTTCAGGCCCTTAGTCAGTTCTGATCAAAACTTAACCGAATGAAATTTTATTAGCATAGCAGAATTAATTGACAGTAGTAGAGTAAGATTCCTTCTTTAGTTAAAACAGGGTAAGTCAGAAGGAAGTTAAGCAGTGTCAGTGAAGGGACAGTCTAAAATTCGTTAATTGGGTTTGGGGCACAGCAGATCCACATAGCCAGGACAGTCACAGAGCAGGCACTGTTAGACAGAACTTCATCAGCTGTGGCTAGCTTGATCAATAATGAGTGACATTGGATCTTCATAAACAGTGGTACAGATACTTGTGAACCACTACTGTCTTGTGTTCAGGGATTTCTTAGGGCAAACAGGCAGTGGCATCACTAGGATTAGTGACACACAGTGTGTTAATTTATGATGTCACCCCCCATTGAGCTCCTCCCATACTATACTACACAGTATTCTCTTAGTTATGTTTTTGTGGTAACGTTACTCATAGATTGTAATCCCTGTACATCACTGAATAGTTACTGACATAAACAACTCATAAAATTAAAATTATATCTTTAAATTACAGTATCGTGCATACAGTCTAAATGTATTTAAATGTACATAATTTCATGTGGTTAAAGTGATTTTTTTTAAAAAAATTAAAACATAACATTTTTAAAATTTAAAATTTATTTTAAAAAATGAGGCATCTCATTTTCCTCCCACTGAGCCTTGCCTCAATCACACCATGTCTTCAGCATTTTAAAGGAATGCAGGTGAATGCCACAGCCTGTTTCTGTCAAAAGGTAGATGTTTGGGGACCAGTGATGTCACCCTTAGAGTGTCATCTGGGCCAGCCCTCACTCCCCATACCCCAGAGTGATGCCCTTACAAACAGGACATAAGAGGGCAGCACTCACCTCACTCCTGATTTAAAGATGTAGCAATCTCAACACAGTTATTGATTCACAGGATTAATTTATAAGAAGATATGGTTTGTAAGTGATGTCCAGTAGTACATAAAAACTTTTTATTCTATGTTTTCAAATAGATCTCTGTGAAAGGAGGAGTTGGGCAAGCTTGGTCGGTGCCAGTCAATCACAATTTAGGGAATGCTGTTGGAGGGCAGAATGAAACAAAACTGAGGCTTGTCTCTGACTGAAGGCAGATAGGGGAAAGATGGTACAGAGATAGGGAAAGGATTGCAGAGAGAGAGGAAAGGTGACATAGAGATAGGGAAAAGCTGATATAGAGACAGGATTGTCAGCCAAGAGGAAGAACTGAACAGGATTTTTGGAAGTTATGAATGATTAAATAGTTCAGGGGTTAATGTGTGAACAAATGTGTCTTAATAAACCTCTGCTTTTTTATTCTTTTTTACAACTGTGTCTGGCTGTTCCTTTTAAATTTTGACAGAGTCCAGTCACACTTACCACAGTGAGCCCACCGAACAACACAGCCACTGGTCCATATGGGAATCTCCTTGAGGCCCAAATACTTGATCCAGGATAGGATCTTGGGAAAAGGTGAGTGACAGGAGCCCAAGGGTTTGGGTCAGCCTGGAGGGATCTGTCATACTTTGTATATTTGCGAGATGTACACCTTTGAGAATGAATTTGACAGCAGAATAATAAAACCATGGCATCAGTTAGACTTTTGGAGGGAATGACATGTTATAGTGCCCTTAGAAAAGTACAAGGCAAATTGGTATTATAATACATTGGTAAACTACAAATGAAGAGTTTAAAAAAGAAAGAAAGAAATGCCCAGAAAGAAGGACACTTTTAAACCATGATTTTACCTGGAAAGAAGTGACTGGTGAAATTCATCAGATGATGACCCTGCAACCCATAGCTGAACCATCTGTCCCTATGACAAGGAGCCCTGCTGGCACAATGGTTAAATGTTGGTACTGCAGCCATTCACAAAACAAGGATGTGAGTTTGATCCTAGGCAGGACTCCAGGTTCCACTCAGCCTTGCATCCTTCCATAGGTCACTAAAATGAGTATCCAGCTTGTTGGGGACAATAAGTTTACACACTGTAAACCACTTAGGGAATGCTTAAGTGTACTAATAAGTGGTACGGAAATGTACATGTTATTGCTATTGCTATGACCTTGCAATCATGCAAGTCTCCAGATGCAAAATGTCACTCCCAGGGTAGTTGTGTGATTGCAAACCATGTGGTGTCAGTGTCCCTTCCTTCTCCCTATCTCCCATCTGCCTCAGTATTTTGAGACGTCCTGATTACCTGCCTTTATTTTTTCTGTTTTTTCTTCTTTTAAAAACTTTTAAAACTTCACCTCAGCAGAGTTCTGGAACTGGGGGGGGGGGGGGGGAAGGGGAAAAAAAAAAACCAATACAAAACAAAAAACCCCATAAAGGCATGCTGAGTATGGCATGAGTTAGGGAGGCAGGGTTAAGGAAGAGTCAGGAAGGGAGCACAATGGGGTCAGCATTCCCTGTTGCATGATTGAGAGAAGTGAGGTGATGGCTGCCTGGAAAGCAATATGCTCCCATTTTGTTATTACTTGTGTGACTGTTGCAAGAATGAGGCTTGTGCGGAAGAGTCCTCTGTTTCACCCCTTCAGGAGACAAAAAGAGCTTGGAGATGAATTGAATGCAGAAAAATAGCAGAAGGGAAAGGTTAATCATCTGTTCCACTAGTCTTTTCTCTACTTTAATGTGAAGCTCTTGTGAGTTCTTTTTGAAAGTTGAAAGAAAGGGCCTACACAATCAGCAGCAACATTTTTCAGGAATGTGGAGGAGGAAGCAGAGTGTTGTGGTGGCAGGAGATCCCAGCTATTGCCCAGGGGTGTATGAGCTCTCAAGGATTTGAATATCTGACCCTTCGTGAGGTTTTGTGCTGAAATTTCATTCAGGCCTACATTAAATCTTCATCCCATGCCACCTGAACATTTTTTCCAGCAGACTATTGAGCTTCCCCCCCAACCCCACCCCCATTTCCATCTCCCAACTAACAACAGTTTGATGTTTGTGGGGAGCATGTAGAAATCAATCAGTAGAGTTCTGACTGGCAATGGATAGGCATGTTTTTCACTTCTTGGGTGATCTTTTCTTTTTTGACAGTTTACATTGCTTTGCCACTGGAATGACATTTTTGCTAATGAATAGGGATGTAATTTTTTTTATTTATTCCATTCTTGCAGGCAAGAACAAATAACTTCAGAAAATTCCCTGTTGGGTGAAATTACGATCGTGCATTTTTTTGTGTGTGCAACCTTTAATGATTTTCAGCACTGTAACAGTTTGTGGTGACAAACATGGCTGTTCCTCCACCCCACCCTCAAAATTAATATTTTGTGCATATACTCTGTGTAGTTAACTGCCATAAGATTTTTCTAGTTTAAGTTTATATACAGTATATTCTTGATGTGATGCACTGAGACACCCTTTTTCATCAAGGAAAATTTGCAAATATCTTTCATCCCCATGAACGATTGCTAAAGCTTGACAGGCAAAGTAGAAAAAGGAGCAGCCAGGAGAAAAGGCCCCATTATTTATGAAGTTATGTCCCTGCACTAGGATTTTGACCACAGGAGGAGGTCCCCTAAATCAAGATATATGTGTAATCTGCAGCTGTGAATTGCAATAGGATTCATATGGAACAATGGATGCAAGCTCCAGGAAAAGATATTTGACCTCATCATTAAGAGGAACTTCCTGACAGTAAGAGCTGTTTGACAGTGGAACACACTCCCTCGGAGTGTAGTGGAGTCTCCCTCCTTAGAGGTTTTTAAACAGAGGCTGGATGGCCATCTGTCGGGGATGCTTTGATTGAGAGTTCCTGCATGGCAGGGGGTTGGACTGGATGGCCCTTGTGGTCTCTTCCAGCTCTATGATTCTATGACTCCATGATTCATATCAAACTGCTGATCTGAGCAGCTGTTGGAGATGAGACCTACTCTTGGTTAATTATAGAACTGGGCCTGAGACTAGTCAGTTAAGTTCAAGCAAGATGCTCATGACCCTGACAGCTAGTTATACAGTATATCCAATTCCTTGGATATAAAAGTTAGACAGCCTTTAAAATGTTGCTAGATTGCAGTCCTCATGATATCTCTCCATTGGCTATGCTCATGAGAGCTGATGGGAGATGCAGTCCAATAATATCTGGAGGACCATGAGTTGCCCACCTTCATTTAGGTGGATCACAGAGCTGGGTCCCCTCTCTGGTTCTCCTCTAATCCCCCCCCCCAATTCCATCAAAAAGGTGACTCTCCTCTCTATTCTCCTTCTAGATGATCTCAGCTAATAAAATGATGATGGGAGCACATAGTGTTTGGGATTAATTTCCATCTAATAGCATTAATTTCCTCTTTCTTGCTGACTACAAAAGTACTCATAATTGTGTCTTAGACTTAGTTTGGAACTAATGAAAGCTGAAGCTGCCTTCAAAACAACAGCAGTAAGTTACTTTACACTCGCAACTCTGTTGACATGGGTTGCTTTCCAACCCAAATTCAAAGACAGTATGCAAAGGGCTCTTGTAGCACCTTTGAGAGTAACCAGAAGAAAGAAGCTGGTAGCATGAGCTTTTGTAGACTTAAACCTACTTCCTCAGAGATGCTTGTGAGGAAGCAGACTCAGGTCTGTGAAAGCTCATATCACCAGCTTCTCTCTTAGTCTCAAAGGTACTATAAGATCTTTTCCAACCTGAGAATTTCCGAAATGCATATTCCACAACAGAAATCCACTCCCCTGCAGATCACTGATGAAAATAAGGACAGAAACATTTTAAAATGGCAACTCAAGCTTACATATTTCCTACTCTACTATAATGTTGATCGAACTCTTCTACTCCAAAGTTCCTGGTTAAGTACTAATCATTATTATCACCAGGCTTGGCTGTTATGTTTATTATCTGTAATTATACGTCAATTAATTTTCAAGATGGACTCCCTTATTAAAAACGCATTTCATTTTCCTGGCACTGCTATTTGGATGTGAAGAGAAAGTGAATTAGGTTGCTTAGACAGCCACTGACATTGTAGCTATAGTTACTACTTCATCTATTATTGCCAGTTATTATAAGCCTGGAGGATTGGAACTGTGGCAAGATAAGCAAGCAATAATATTTTTATAGTCACCATGATCACAGGGTAAGATTGGAGACTATTATTCTGGGTTTTTCTCTCTCTCTCGGAATGATAGGTTTTTGTTTTGAACTTTTTTTTAAAAAAAAAGCATGCTAAGTATCATGCAGTAATATATCGTGGATGTGTGTGTGTTTGTGTGTGTTTTCTTGGTTTAAATCTGGCCTAACATGAACGTCAGTGATGGCATATAGACTAACTTGGAGAGGATGGCATGCTGGAGGGATGGCTGTTAATTTTATTTGCAACAGAGAGCAGGAGAGCATGCTCATTCAAGATACTTGTATCATTTTTAAATCAAGGCCATCTTTTTCTCAGTGGTAAACGTGAAATGTTTTTAAAGGCCAGACTTAGCATAAAATCTATTGGTTGCTATGGAGACCACTTACCACACAGGACTGCACTCTGTGTTCGACTCTGTGATTTTCTCCATTCAAAGGTTCAGCATTGTTAAAAAACAAATTACTGGGTTTTTTTAGTTGTTTATCTCAAAGTTCATTATGGAAATGGCAATGCTCTTTTATTCTCATGTGCAGATAAGAGTAATATTTCATATCACTTGAGCAGTATCCTATTTTTAAAAAAAATCACTCTTTTTGAATAATTAGAGCAAATTTAGCTATTGTTATGAAATGAAAGGATTATGACTTGGGCGTGTCTCTCTCTCTCTTTATAATCCCAACAGAATTATATCGTAATAAAGTCTTTCACCCTTACGCAATGCTTGAAAGCAGAGGCAGGAAAAGAATAATCGAAGGTCCGATAGATGGAAACTTTGTGCCTGAGGTCTTTCTTCATGAAACAAAACATGAATTCGGGATCCACTGCTCCCAGAATTATTCACATTGAATTATTCAATGCTATCTTTTGCATCATGCGTCTTCGGGGCTGCAAGTAGTCGGGCTGTGATTAGCAGCAGCATGGATTTAACTGGCTACAAATGCTGAAAACATGTACAGCTGCTTTTCCTCAAGCATTTGCTTAATTAGCAAGATATAAATATTCAGTCTTCACTCTTTTCCTTGCTCCTTCTTCCCTCCAAACACGTCCAATTCTATTACACAAGAGGGCCAAGATCCTGGGAGATGCTGGGTATGATCTGGGGGGAGCCAAGTGTATTCAGCTCCGGTTGTTTTTATTCAAAGTGGGCTCTCAGCACCACTCAGGTTCTGCACAAGAGCTTAAAAAATCGATAGGAGTTGCTACGTTTCCTAAGGGTATCCCACTGATTGACTTCGGCAGCTTTGCTGCTCATTTTGCCATAATGATGTGCTATAATTCCAAATGAATTAAAGAGTGGGCGAGCATGCTTACGCCTCAATTTAAGATACTCTTCTTCTGAGCTTTTAAAAGCCAAAGCTGTTTCCCCCCCATGGAAGACTCACTATAGAAAATGATATGTGGGAGTTTAGAACATATTACATCTAGTTCTGCTTCTAACCTGAGATTGGGAAAGTACCTTTTTGGACTATAATGATCAAAATCCCCCAGCCATCATGGCAAACAGCCATCCAGGGAATTCTAGGAAATGCACAGTTGGCCCTCCATAGCCACAGAATTTTTATATCCACAGATCAACCTTCTACAGTTTGAATTTGTCATTTTGTATATGAAACACCATTTTATGATACCATTGTATTTAATGGGACTTGTGCATCCATGGATTTTTGTATCCACAAGGGAACCAAATTGCAGTGGATCCCAAAGGCCCACTGTATTTCCCCAAAAGTAACTTTATGAGCTCTGCTCGTACTCTCTACCTGACCAACTAGCATTGGTCTTATTTTGGATCTCTGATATATTTATCAGACCGAACTTTTTGGTGGTGGTGTGGCTCAGTTCCAGCTCACTTCTGAAGTGATTGCACTTCCAATGATGCTGTTTCATTTCATAAACTGACTGTTTTATCAGACGCCATTGATTTCTATGGGAGTCCCTTGCGAATTGCTTCAGCAGTGTTTCTGAAGTCACCCCTCATTTTGGTAAAAATGGGAAAAAAGTGACTCCAGAGAATTCGCTTCCAGGCAGCCTTCAATTGCACTGCGATTTGGTCTGGTGTGGAAAAGCACTCCGATGCCACCCCCCTTGGCTCCTGCATCCTGCTCCGTCATTCCCCTCATCCTCCTTCATGCCATCTCATCTCTGCCAACCAGCCAATCCCATCATCCCCTGCGTCCCCTGCATCCTCCTAGACCCCAATCTGCTCCCCTCCTTCAGCCTCCCACCAATCCCATCATCCCCTGCCTTCTAGACCCCGATTTGCTCCCTTCCTTCAGCCTCCCACCAATCCCATCATCCCCTGACTGCTCCTGCATCCTGATCCTGGCCCCAGGGACCCCCCAGCAACCTATCCCATCATCCCCTGACTGCTCCTGCATCTTGATCCTGGCCCCAGGGACCCCCAACAAGCTATCCAATCATCCCTTGACTGCTCCTGCATCCCGATCCTGACCCCAGGGACCTCCAGCGAGCTATCCCATAATCCCATGCCTTCTCCTGCATCATAATCTTGGCCCCAGGGACCCCCAGCGACCTATCTCATCATCCCCTGCCTTCTCCTAGATCCCGATCTGCTCCTCTCCTTCAACCTGCCACCGATCCGATCATTTCCTGCCTCCTCCTTCACCTCAATGAAGGATGACAGTTAAGGAGGTGGCAGGGTAGGAGGGCAGAGCCCCACTGAGCATGCCCAAGGGTGCCGATACGAATCGTTGAATCCTCAAAGCATGCTCTGGTGTGGTAATACAATGTGCACTCACTCCCCTTTGCTTGAGTCTGGATCACGTGACTTGCTTGGAATCGAACTGACTTCGCTTGCCCCTCACTTCAGAAGGACAACAGAAAGGCAACCAGGTGTGGAAAAACATGATGTTTTAACCTCAATCCGTATTGTTAGAGAGGAGTGACTCTGGATCTGGTGTAAAAAAACATGACACTTTGCACTGTTACAACAGGAGTGACTGCGGATTGAGCTGCAAACCCCCCCCCCCCCATGTGTGATAAGGTCCTGAGATTCAATGGCTGCGTCTGCACTGCAGAAATAATCCAATTTGACACCACTTTAACAGCAAAGGCTCAATGCTATGGGATTCTGGGAATTGTAGTTTATTGAGGCACCAGAGCTCTCTGGCAGGGAAGACTAACAAAACTACAATACCCAGAATTGCATAGTATTGAGTCATGGTAGTTACAGTGGTGTCAAACTGGATAATTTCTGCAGTGTGGATGCAGCCAATGATAGATTCATGGTTTCATTGAATGCCTAGTATTGCTTCTCAAAAATAAATAGGTCCTGACATGTTTGTGGAGCGTCTTTGTTGGCTTATCCTGTTTGTTACAAAATAATAATTGTGTCAATGTCTTCTTAAAATTGAGTCCAATATTTTAGTTTCATAGCCTAATTTCTGTCTCACCATATACCAACTCTATTGTACAGTATGCTGATAATTAACATGCTGAAAACATGCAATTAAGACAAATGGGATCAATGAAAAAGGCAACACAATAGCATAATTTCATTGCATGGCTATTGTCTGGCTCCTCAAGAATCATTGTGCAGTTGGTCTCCTCCCGTGCTTCTCTGTATGTTTTAGCAGAATGTGGACAGTTTCTGCACTGCATGCTAAATCAGCCAGACAAGCTGAAGCCCCTTTAAATATGTGCCAATTCAAACAAACCAGTGAAAAGTGGCTAGACAAAAAGCTAACAGGTGGAGCTCAGCTATGAGGAATGGGTTGTTCATGTGACTTCAGATCTCTTATTGAAATCCAGTTCTAAGTTTCATGGATGCTAGTTCAGATTTCATTCCAGAGACGACACAATGATTTCAGTGTAAACAGGTTGGAGAGGGGGTATTCTCAATCAGATGCTCTTGCCTACGCTTACTACTGAATTGCAAAATGCCAGTGGGTTGGGTTTTTGTTATTTGGTAAGAGCTGTTCTGCAGTTACTTTTAAATTAGTTATTTATTGAATTCATACCCAAACTTCCTTCACAAAAAAAGAGAAAAGAAACAAAAATGGATCTCAGAAATTTACACTAAAACTGAATAAAGATACCACTAAAACACAAAATGAGTTTACTTAACATGCAATGAAATTTAAAACACAATTCAAAGCATGTCAGTAAAAAATAATGCCCAAAACACAATGGCTTTGCTGCTTCAACCAGAATAGGAGTCTCCTCCCTGTAGTGCCTCTCTTTTATCCTGGGTCCAAAACACACTGCAGAAATAATCCAGTTTGAGACCATTTTAACTGTCCTGGCTCAATGTTTGGGAATTCTGGGGACTGTAATTTTGTGAGATGTTTTGCCTTCTCTGTCAGAGAGTTCTGGTGCCACAATAAATTACAATTCCCAGGATTCCCTAGCATTGAGCCAAGGCAGTTAAAGCAGCCTGAAACTGGTTTATTTCTGCAGGGTTTTGGGGACCTAGAGACCTGTTCCAGAAAATGCTGGCAAACCTCTAGAGTTGAACTTGGGTGTCACAGAGGGATGTAGTAGGAAGGAAAGGGAAGAAAGGTCCAAAACACACTGCAGAATTAATCCAGTTTGAGACCACTTTAACTGCCCTGGCTCAGTGCTAGGGATTCCTGGGAACTGGAGTTTCTTGTGGCACCAGAGCTCTCTGACAGAGAAGGCAAAATGCCTCACAAAACCATACTTAGCATTGAGTGAGAGTAGTTAAGTTGGTATCAAGCTGGATTATTTCTGCAGTGTGTTTTGGACCAAAGTCTCAATTCTGCTGGTGCTCAATAGTGACATACACTAATGAGGTGATTCCCAAACTTTGGTCCTCTGGGTTTTTTGAACTTCAACTCACAGACGTCCCAGCCAGTTTGGCCAAAAGTCAGGAATTCTAGGAGCTGAAGTTCAAAACATCTGGAGGACTAAAATTTGAGAGCCATTGCACTAGTGGGTCTTGAACAACAGATACAAAATTATGGAATATAGCAGCCACTCAGTAAAAAGTCCCTTCTTTGGCAACCAGTAAGCTTCTCTCAACCTGCCTGAATATTGCTTTTAAAGTCTTTGCTTCCTGACAGAGCATCAGGGAAGGAGGTATCCCCCTCATCCTTGATAAGATGTTCCGAGTCAGGAAGTGGCCACTCTCAGTAACTGCAAAACATTATCAACAGGTCAAACAAATGTTGCTTTTAAGCAGGAGTGAGCAACTGCAGTGGGTTCAGGGACAATGAAGTTTATCAGACAAGGGAAATTGGAAGTATAATCCAATGGCAATCCGAACACAATCATGGGGTTTAACGTTATTGTGTGATAGACTACCACACGCAATTTCGGGCAATGGCAAACTATTTTTGGTCAGTGGGAAGTCAGTTTGAATGCAATTCGAATTCAATACCTTCCTGTTTCGGCAAGCCTTCCCCGATGCTCCTTGATGATATATGACTCCCCCCCCCCTATATGTACAGCATTACCGAGCACATTTAGCTGGCCTGGATTTGATGTATGGTTTTAATCTGTATTCTGAAATGTTTTTATTGAAGTTTTATTTATGTATTGCAATTTTTATCCTGTATTTTGTATTTGATATTGCAATTTTTACCTGTATACCGCTATGATCAACACGGAATAGCGGTTTATAAATAAAATTATTATTATTATTATGTAAATTTGCCGAACTAGCAAATTCACATGAATGCATTCTGGCCCCACTTTCTTTTCATTCGAAATTAAGAGAAATTCCTCCTGTGTGATAAACTCCAATGTTTCTGCCCCAAGACTCTCCAGAAGAGGCATGGATGTCTAACAAACCTAAATCTCATCTGCACTGCAGAAATAATGCAGTTTGACACTGCTTTAACTGCCACAACTCAATGCTAAGGAATTCTGGGATTTGTAGATTTGCGAGATTTTTAGAGTATCTCAGAGGACATAGAATATGTCAGAGAACTCTGGTATCACAACAAACTACAAAAGCCAAGTTTCCATAGCACTGAGGCATGACAGTTAAAGTGGTGTCAAACTGGATTATTTCTGTGATGCAGATGCAGCCAAAAATTCAGAAGTGGCTAGAAATCAACTTCTGCTTTTTTGAGCAGGAAATATCTGATTTTTAAAAAAGATGTTAAACAGCACTGAGTAAATGCTCACATGTTGCCCAAAACCTTGAGGAAGAGTAATGGCCAGAGCTTTCCCATTAATTCCTGACAATTAAAGAGCTTTCATGTCATCTTTTCTTTCTTGCCCTGATAAACAAGAGCACATTTGGGAAAAAAATTGTATAATGGAAAATTAATTTTAAATATCTACAAAAGCAAGACAATATGCCTTAAAGTTGCAAATTCTGTGTTGCTTTGAATCAGGCCATTTTAAACTTTTGTGTAAGCTTCCCTTGTCAGTTCAAATTTAGCAGGATTGCTTAGATAGCAGGAGTGTGGGTTGCCCCCTGTGTCCTTTCAATATTTGTTTCTTTCCAGAGATTGCCAACTAGGTTGTCAGCCAAAGACAGTTTAATAGGCTAGCAGCAGATGGAAGTCAGCATATAGAATGTTGCTTGTGTATGGAACATTGTCAAAGTAACCACAAGCAACAGGTGAAATTTAACTTGTCCTCTCCGTGCTCCTAAACCTTCTCACCTGCTTAGTTTAGATGAATGATTTATATGTGAACATGGTGTGTAAGGCTCTAACATGGTGAAATAATGAGATGGGGGAGGTATTAAATTGACTGGTCAATGGGTAGGTTGATGTCGGGGTCCCTTTGGGCCAAACTAAGAGATCAGCAAATGCCTAGCTGTACATCTTCAAATGTTTTTCTGTTTCTGATTTAAAAACCACCATAACGTAACTGAGAAAGTGGAATTCCATGTATGTTTACTTAAAAGTAAATTCTACTGTATTCAGTGGGGCTTATGGTATATCAGTTCCAGGTGGGTGAACAGGGCAGTTTTGAAACTAATCAGTGGAAGCTGGTGAGGTGGTGAATTTTCTCAGAGTTTTAGTCCATTTTTAAAAAAATTAGGGGTGGGAACTCTGTCATCTTCCAGATGTTGTTGGGTGGCAACTGTCAACATTCCTCAATACTGTATTGGCTATGCTGGCTGGAGCTGCTGAGAGTTGCACTTCAACAACAATCTCTGGAGGGCTGCACAGTGCTAATCCCGGCTTTAAAGAATATATCCAAGGGGGCGTAAGGCTTATCACCGTGGATGGTTCATTTAATAGCTGGGCTAAAATCTGGAACAGAATTTCCACCCCATTGACATTCCAGTTGTCAGTCTCCACTGAATCTAGTGGATCCAAAGCAGTTTTCACCAACTGCTGCCACTTTATTCCACTTTGGTCAGGTTTCACCTGGAATACTGTGGCCAGTTCTGAGCACCACAATTCAAGAAGGATGTGGACCCTTGTTATAGGGTTTGGTTCCAAGATCCCCCAGGTATAACAAAATCCGTATATGCTCAAGTCCCATTAAATATAATGACATAGCAAAATTGTGTCCCTTATAAAAATGGAAAATCAAGATTTGATATTGGAAATTTATACTTTTTTTGAACATTTTCAAACTGGGTATGCTGGAATCTGTGTATAAAAAATCTCTGTATAAGAAGGGCCAACTGTATATTGCCAGCAGGAGAATTGCAAGCTGTAGTTTTCCTCTCACTGCCTGGTGGAAAGAGAGAACATGCAATCCTAACCCCCTTTCAACCTTAAATATTATGTGTGTGTGTGTGTGTGTCTGTGTCTGTGCGCAAGTATGCACATATGTTTGTAGGATCACACCATAGCATACAGTCCACCCTTCAGTGGCATCACTAGGGGGTGCAGTGGTATGGCCTGCAATGGGTGTCACCCCAGAAGGGGGGAAGACACCAGTCAGGCTCTCCCACTGCACTCCCTTGTGCTTTCCCCACACGTGCTTCCACCCCATGCCATCCTACGTTCCCCCCACACACTCCCACCCCCATGCCATTGTACGATCCCCCATGTACACTCCTACCCCCGTGCCATCCTTCACTCCCCAGCATGCACTCCCACCCCTTATGCTCCATACTGGGACAGCGAGGGGGAAGGGAGCATGTGCCACCCCAGGAAGCCCCCCTCCCTAGGTGTCACCTGGTGCAGAGACGCCATTGCCATCCACCCATATTCATGGGGAATATGTTCCTAGACTTACTGCAGATAACGAGAACCATGGATAATGATGAATGCTATATTTCTGCTGGGAGTTGACCACAAAATCTTTCTGGAGGACCTCCAGATCCTAGAGATTCTTTTTTCTCTGGACATGGGCAAGCGAAACTGTGGTTGCCAATCCCGTGGATACAAGTGTCAGATTGTATTTATTGAAGCATAAGGTTTTGTAGACTAAATCACGGCAAAGAGAGTGGCTCTGATTGTACACTAAATGTGTTATATTTGTATTGCTATTTTCTTTCTCTTTCAAGGACAAGAGGGTTTTCATATAGCTACATTTCAGTTTCCTGCCTTCTGAGAGCTAGTCATTGTTCACTCCTGAAATGCCAAGGAAGTGTATTTTTTATTATTAGCAAATCCATAGGAGCCTGTCATAATGCAGCTGGTGGCCAATGCTTTTTGAAGAAGCATGTAGCAAAATGACCCAGTAAAAATAAATGGATGGGGAAAAAAACAGAAATGGTTTTTAAAAAGCAATCTCTGTAACAGCATTAGCAATAATTTTTACATACACAAACTTTAACAGTCTATTTAAAATAATAGTGAGAAGATTTTTGCAAAGAGTGAGTCTAAAGTCTAATTAATTGAAAATGTCAGATTTCAAAGCGTTTTACCATAAAATATTCTACATTAGGGATGATCTTTACAATAAACAAATTTAATTAATGAATAATAAAACTAACTGAAAAGTACACATATATTACAAAATTATTTTAAGGGTAGACTATATTAGCAGAAATGTAAGAAATCATATGACAAACTTCTCTTCTGTTTAGACTTGTTTATAAATATTTTCTTTTCTTTTTAAAGCAGTTGTTAGCTTTGCCGCACAATCATATCATTGTTTACTCAGATGGTAAGCCTCACTTTGCTCAGCAGGATTTACTCACTCTTATGTAAAATAATGCAACTTAACAATACAATTATATACATGTCTACTCATGTATATAATTTTCTGATGTTCAATGAGGTTTTTTCTCATGTAAGCATATATTGGATTGCAACCTCATTTTAATAACAAAAGATGATCTTAATGTTGCAAACCTATGCATGTTTATCTGGGAGCAAGACTTAATAAATTCAGTGACACTTCTGAGTAACCTTGTATAGATTTGCACTCTTCCATTACAGTCTATAGAAAGAGATATAACCATTTAAAAACATCTTTCAAACTTAAGAATATTAGAAATGGTGTAATTAAGATTCCCAGGTTGTATTCAATATTCTTTTATGTAATTTTCTTGTAGAGCTTGTTGGGGAGGGGGGAGGAATCATTGGACTACATCTCCCAGAATCCCCCAGCCAGCATGGCCATGATCCCCAGCACAGTTCTATGAACTGAAGCACCCAAGTTTCTTTTCTAGCTCAGGTTTCCTCAGGGAAAAAAAATATACACTTTCTAGATTCCATGAATTTCTTCCATTGAAACACAGATGATTTTCTGCATTCCCTAGGCATAAAAATAGTACAAACTCCTGTTCTTACTAGGAAAGAAAATTATTCATCTCAATATTTGGACTAAGGAGCTGCCTGCTCACTTATCTATAGAAAGTGAAGTCTGCATTCAAAGAAGTTATCTAAAGAAATTAAAGTTGGTAATCATACACGGATCTGTTTTAAATTGCATTCCTTCCAAGTGTCCTTTTTGTGCATTTCTATACATGCCTACTCAGAAGGAAGCTTGTTGAATTGAATGATACAGGTAGTCATATTCTGATTTTACAGGAGACTATCTGCTATCTGAAGGTGTCTTTCATTTGAAGTGTTGTCTAGTTCGAGCTCAGTTCAATGGTAAATGCCAAGATCCTATTGAGAGCTGTTGGAGCAGAAAGTTCTGTTGACATGCTTTCATGTTGTTTCTGACTTATGGCCACCCTAAGGGCCCCCTATCCTAAGGTTTCTAGGCAATATTTATTCAGAGGATGCTTGTCATTGCCTTCCTCTGAGCTTGAGAAAATGTGACTTGCCCATAGTCACCCAGTCAGTTTCCATCGCTGAGCAGGGATTTTGGAACTTGGTCTTCTTTTAAAGAGCCAGCATGGCTTAGTGGTTTGAGCATTGGACTATGACTCTGGAGACCAGAGCTCAGTTCCCTGCTTGGCCATGGAAACCCACTGGGTGATCTGGAGCAAGTCACAAACACTCAGCTCCAAAAAATCCCATGACAGGTTCACCTTAGGGTTGCCATAAGACAGAAATGACTTGAAGGCACACAGGAATGACTTCTAACTCAACACTCAGACCACTAGACAACAGTGTCTCTTATGTGGAACTGTGGAGAGGATAGAGGCAGACAGACTGACAATGCATGGGCAGTTACAGTATCAGACTAGGAGTGTTCTAGCATAGGCCATGCGCCAATCAGAGACGATCATGATTATGGAAGGTGATCGCTGACCTGTGCCTGAGTATTGTTGAGCTGCTTGGCTAAGGAGTTTGATTCCTTCTTACTGAAACTCATAAAAAGTACAATCACGTTGTATAATTGTAGTATCCCAGTAGGATCATAGGCTCAAAATAAGGCTGACCAGAGAACTTGAAGTTGTCCATTAACAGTCTGTGTTTGGACAGCAGACTAAGCAGGCATACTATCTTTCCTACTATGGTGAGATATATTATTTAAGTTATGGTAATTATTTCTAAATGTGATCATATATATATATATATATATATATATATATATATATATAATCATATGAAAATTTCATGCCACTAATTGTCCTCTTTTCTCCACCTTTTTGCAATCATTTGGCCATGTATAAATGTATAGCTTTGCCATGTAATAAAAATTCAAGTCTACACATTTACTGCAAACAGATCTACAGTAGTTCTCTAATAGCAACATTTCCAAATTAACCCTGCAGTCCTAGGCATGCCTGCTCAGAAATTGTCTTACTCTCAGATAACTGTTTATAAGATTGTTTCTAGGATGATAAGCCCTCGGTGTGTCATAGAATGCAGCAAGCTTGGTTCAGTAATATTCTAATGTGGCAGGTAAAAAGACTTCCTTCTAAGCCTTTAAAGTGCATGGGTGGGAATGTGGACAGGCACAGCTACTCCTACAAAAAATATCACCCTTCTGAATTGCAACTCAGTGCTAAATTAAAGATGTGTTGGTTGTACAAAGTTAAGATTAAGGCCAAGTCTCCCTTTTTTGCCAGATTATCTCTGATATCTACCCTCTGAACAATTTGCCAGCAAACCTGCTTTGCGGGCTAACATCTGTCAGCAGAAGAGCCAAAAAAAAAAAAAGGGGGGGGGCTGGCAAAGCCAGGTTATATCAGATACAAGCAACATGGGGTAAGATTGGAATATACAGCTTGATTTGAGAGTCAGTGGGTTGTGTGCAAGTGTGTGTGTGTGTGTGTTTACTATTTATTGACCTGCCTCAGGCCTCAAAATGTCTTGGGACATTGCTGCCAAGAAGAGTCTAGGGAGAGCATCACAATCTGCTGGCCTGGCACTCTGCCATAATGGAATAGGTCAGAACTTCAGTTTTCAGCTTGTCAGTTGCTAAAAAAAGAAAAGAAAAGAGAGATGTGTGGTTGAATGGCATTAGTCATTTTAATAACTCCATCCAGAAGTCTTTAAGGCTACTGATGCAAGAAGCCTAAAATCTGTTTCAGGACCTGGAAAGGTTTGTTCCCAAGGAAATGAAAGAACTGCAGGCAAAAATAAGAGACTCATTTTGACATAAAGCCTGACCCAAGGATCTCTTCAATAGGAATGCTGCACAGAAATTCCCCTGGCAAGTATCATTATATCCATGATCCTTGCTATTACAGGACAGAACTTCATGATATGAGAACCCTTTGCTACATATTGACATTTCTGTTAAGCAGTCAATTTGTTCTAGTTTCTTTTCTACAAGAGAAAGAACAAAGAAGTGTTAGGTCAGCTATGTGAAGAAAATGAAGAAATGCTAGTGGGTGACAGAGAAATGTTAGAACTTCTCAACATCTACTTTGCAGTCTGACACTGCTTTAACTACCATGGCTCAATGCTATGGAATTCTGGGATTTGTAGTTCTATGAGATATTTAGCATTCTCTGTCTTACAGCATAACAAACAACACATCTCAGGATTCCATGGAAGGGAGCCATGACAGTTAAAGCAATGTCAAACTGCATTATTTCTGTAGGGCAGGTGCAGCCTCTGACTTCTTCCACTGGGAAAACAGTACTCAGTCTGGGGAAAATAGAATAAATGATGCAGTGAAGTGCTACAACCCAAAATAGGAAAAGAATACTACGAGAATTTATAGAACTATTTTGAATTAATTCAGAACTTGAAAGCTAGATGAACTAGATTCAAGGTTAGTAAAGGCACTTGCAGATGTAATCTCAAAAACCTCTGACTATTATCAGTTCTTGTAGAAGAGGTGAGATCCCTGCAGACTAAATGGAAGCAGTGCTACCCTTATATTCCAAAAGGGAGAAAGAGCAGACTATCAATGGGTCTTCTTGATGTTGATATCAGGTTAGATTCCAGAGAACACCATTATAGTCTATGAGAAAAGAATGCTATGATTACTAAAGGTTAGCAGAGTTCCTTGAAAAGGGAGAAGGGAATTCCAGAGGGTAGGAGCAGCCATTGAGAAGGCCTTATCTCTTGTCCTCACCAAGTGAGCCTACATTGGGGGCTAAGACCATGAGAAAGTCTTCCCCTGTAGATCTTAGAACTCTGGCAGGTTTGAATGGACAGATACAGTTTTGATTTCAGCTTTCGAAAACAGCTATCAGGACATTCTTCCAGAAAAAAATGATAAAGGTTTGATGGAAACTGTGCTTATGCTAGGGTTTGAAGCTGGTTGATGGACTGAACCAAATTGAAAAAGTACTAATCAATGGTTTCTCATCATTTTGGAGAGATGCCAAGTGGAGTGGCACAAAATTCTGCTCTAGGCCCAATATAGTTCAACATTTAAAATGACTTGGATGAAGTTACAGAAAGGACACACATCAAAATTTTAGATAACTCCAAATTGAGAGGAATAACAATTACATTAAGGGTTAAATCAGGGTTCACAATCACTTCTCAGGCTGGAGAACTGGGCCAAAACTAACAAAATGAATTTCAGCCATGATAACTTTAAGTTTCTGAATTTAGTCAGGAAAAATCAGATGCACAAATATATAGGAAGGATGACATTTGGCTTAACAACAGTATATTTAAACTACCTAGGGTTCTTAATAGATCACAAGCAAAACTTGAATGAACAATGTGATGTGGTAACGAAAAACGCTAATGCAATTTTGGCTGCATTGACAGATATATAGTGTCCAGGTCAAGGGAATCATAGTGCTGCTTTATTCTGATTTGATCAGACTTCATCTGGAGTGCTGTGTCCAGTTCTGGGCACCACAGAAGGAGATTGACAAGTTTGTATGTATCCAGAAGAGGGTGATCAACAGTAGTGTACTGGGGTTATCTCCCAGTGTGTGTGTGTGGAGGGAGTGTGAGGGCAGACTGCCTCAGCCTCCAAATGTCTGTTTGGGCTCTGGGCTTTGGGCTCCAAAGCCCAAATGGAAGCTACTGCCTCCCCAGCAACCATTGCCACTGGAGGGGGCAATGCCAGTCCCTAGAGGTTCATTTGGGCTCTTGCATGGGTGCATTCAGGCCAAAGCCCAAATGGTAGGGACTTCCATGGCTACTGGGCAAGCAAGAAAAGGAAGGTCCCACTGGGTGTACCATTGCAATGGGTGACACCTGTTGCAGTCTGCATCCCCTGCACACATACACACCCACTCACCAGTGATGCCACTAGGGACCAGGAAGGTAAAGAGGTTGCAATTCAAACTATGAGGAATGGTTGAAAGAGTTGGGTATGTTTAATCCTGGGCAGTCATCTTCAAATGTTTGACATCTATACAAATGGAAGAATCTTGTTTTCTGCTGCTCAGAATATAGAACCTTAACTGTTGGTTTCAGATTAGAACAAATGAGACTGACTATACTTTACGAAGACCTCCCTGGTGGCAAGAAGTGATCACAAGGGAATGGATTACTTCACAGTAGCAAACTATCCTTTATTGGAAGGTTTTGAACAAGTTGGAGGCTATCTGCTAAAGTAGTGGATTCTTGCATTGCCAGAAGGTTGAATTGGTTGACCCTAGAAGCACTTTTTTAGAAGCACAACGATTTTATGATTCTAATATTTAATCTGCCTCCATTATATACTGTCTGTTTTCACAGGGAAGTGTTCCCAAGAAGTACAAAATATTTATAATTCTTCTGAGTATTAAATTGTTTGCTTCCTGCTGGCCATAGGCTACATTATTGTTTTATATGAATCTGTCAGTTTTATTGTGTAGTTATTAAGCTGATGAAAGAGAAAACAAATTAAATTGTACAATATTATTCAAGAAAAAATGTTAAAATATCATAGAAAATTTAAAATATATAAAAAAGTAAAATGAAATATGTTTATAAGAAGAAGGAAGCATTCTACAACAATTGGTGGTTTTTAAATGCCCAGTGATTGTTGTTGTGGTTGTTATTTGCCTTCAAGTCATTTCACATTTTAATGTTCTTCTTTTATTACCTCTTCTCTTTTTGACCATTGGCAGGCACAGGCAGTTTTTGGAGCCTAATTTGATCGTCTTCACCTCTATATTCTCATAATATCTGAAAATAAGATATAGAGCAGATGATTCTAACACTGTCACTCCTACTTCCTTTTCCACTGCATAATTCTAAAACATTTTTGCCTAATGAACAAATGTTGACTTTGAAAGCTAGCTCCAAGCTTTTCCCTCTGCATTTGAAGCTGTCCTAAAAAGATATTTCCACAACATAATTTATAACAGTATTTGTATTAAAGGAATTGGAGGTAAAATAAATGACACAGTTACAGCAATGTATTTCTACATGTGTAGAAACAAGGTCTAACAATTTCCTCTTAAGTTAATAGGAAACTGTCACCATTATAATTAGAGCCAAATTGAACTTTACTTTCCGTCCTGTTTACTTTGTCCAGTCGTCAAATGTAAATGAATGAATTAATTGAAAATGACGTTGATTTGTGAATATTCATTTCCATCTGTAATGCAGGGGAAAGATGGCTAAGGGTATTTGTTGACTTTTCAAAACACCAGTGGGCTATATTAGGAAAAATAGGTTTTATTATTAAAAACAGATGCATTTACTAAGAAGATTTAAACAACAGTTTTGGAAATGAGTGAGTGACTAATTACTGGATTGGGGACTATTTAAATATGTTTGTCATAGCAGCTTCCTGCTGAATCCTTAGACTTTCTGAACATCAAGTATGGGTTTCGGTTGAAGCTAAGTGTCTGCAGCACCAGCCAAATGTCACAAAACATCATTTTAAAGTTAGTGCTGCAGAGAGATATAGCAGTACTGTACAAATGTTTAATATGGGCTTGGCAAGTGTTTGTGGCCACAGCCAGACTGCATTTGTACTGCTTATTATGTGGAATTACTCTTGAGTGGTAGCATCAGACTGAAAAATATGAGTTCAAAATTTAATATCTGGAAATATTCTGAAGCCAAGAGATTGGTTAAATGAAGGAATAACATTTCAAGGGCAGCACCACAAAGTCTCCATGTCTATAATTTAATGCAACAAAATACAGGAAAAATAATCTGCTGCTGGAAAAAAATAGTTTTATGAGCAACAGAATGAAAATATCATCCAATTTATCTTTTCCATCATTATGCATATGGCTCAGTGGCACTTCTGTAATAAACAAAATGTTCCATGTTTGGCCTTTGAGGACAAAAGAAGCCTGATATTTTCTGAATCAGAGTCCTAATGTATAGAGAATACATGTTTCTCATACATTCACACCATCTGAGGTTATGAAATAAACCAAAAAAGAGGTATATAAATTTTAGACAGGTTTACAAAGCATACCCAGAAAATTATGATTGCCAAATTAGAGAAATATGGATGATATTATAGCTTTATTGTAAACAGTTGCAATTTAGAGTCAATTAAAGCAGGAATGTATAATTTCCTTCTCTGACAACTGCTACACCTGCTGCCCATGATTCAGCTGCTGCTGCTACTGACAAGACCACTACTACAGGAAGCACTTCAACATTCACTTGAGGCCAGTAAGTGCAATGGATTAGTTTGTAGGCCATGCCTTTGGAAGATAACATATGTCCAACTTTCCCGATTTGGCAGAGATTAAACCTTGGCCATCCTACTTTTCCAACTGGTATTAAAATGTTTTTTCCCTGTCTTCCTCCCACTTTCCCCTTTTGTCCTCAGCGTACTTAATTTTGTGCAAACTGTGCAAAAGTAGTATGCACCAAATTAACTCAGCAGAGGGGGAGGAGGAGAACAGGGCAGAATTTTGCCCTTCCCAGTAGACTCAGGCAAAAACAATATGCTGCAGCCTCTTGTAGCCTGTCTGTTCTTTCAATAGCTTCCACCATCTTGACCACACTGATGTTACTTGACCATACATGCTCAGGTTTTCATGTCTGAAATGTTGGAAGGCATAAGATAAGGGCATATTTTCTTCAAAGGTCAAATTTCTTCCTGCTTATATTCTGTGAAAGTAAGATTATGTAGCCTTGGGTTGGAGGCAGAAGGGAAGGGAACCTTATTCAGTTCCCTGGAAAATGCAGTAACTGTTTTTACTGGGCACTGAGGCCCATTACAGATGGGCATAAAAGTACGTGCTCAGCACGTACTAGGGTTAGGAAGAGCCGTCTCTTCCTCACGGCCTCCAACCCTAGTACATGCGGAGCGCGTAAGAGATGGTGCCACCCATCCACATGGGGGCTGCCATCTTTACGTAGCGGACGCTCTGCGTCTGCACGTCGCGCCCCGGATATGACACCGCGAGTGTGCGACTAGTGCCTTGTGGTGTCACATCCGGGGCACAGGAAGGAGTGTGATTTTCGCGCTCCTTCTTTGCAGCGTCTGGGAACCGCACCGTTTGGCTGCTGCAGTTCCTGGATGCTGTAACCAGCGGCAGCAGCAGATCGCCGCTTTTCGGCGGTCTGTAACCCGCCTGAGTATCCTTTTGGAATGCCTCTGTCCTTGCTTTTTCCCTTGAGCTTCTAGCTGATGCTACAGTTTCTTTATTATATTTCTTTTAAATACTATCACCCAGCAGGTCTGGTCAGGACGATGAGTCAGACTCTTTTAATATGCATACAGAATACTCTCACCTGACAAACTGACACAAAAATTCTCTGTTAGTGCCACTATGCAAATAATCTCATTGAACGCATACTGGTTTTATTGTTCACAATATTTTTTTATCAGAACCTACTTAACTGCATCTCTGCAAGTTCTGTTGTTCACATGTGTCAGCACTGTGAATAAAGATGGAGCCAATGATGCGGATGTATTTGAAACACATTCAAGGCATGTAGAGCTTTATCCTAGGTCTATTCGCATCAGTTATTAACAGAGCCAACAATGTGAAACCATTAGGAAAACTCAAGAAAGACCTGAGGTCAGCTATCCCAGGTTAAGTAGGTTTTTTGTCAGACTCTCCCAAAACTTACTCAAGTGCATTTGAAATGCATGTCAACAACAAAGATTCACCCCACATTCTACCAGGATTATTTTCACTATCTGAATAATCCCTTAGAGGACCAGGGAGGAAGAATCTATGGCCCTGTACAAACAGGCAACCAAGTACGTACTCTGTATGTACTAGGGTTGCCTGGGGGCATCTTTTTTAGACACCTGCAACCCTAGTACGTACAGAGTACGTACAAAATGGTGGTGCCCTGTTCACATGGGCACTGCCATTTTGTCGTAATGGATGCCTAGTATCCGCATGTCGCGGCGCCCAGGTGACATCATGAGTGCACCAATGGTGCACTGCAGCGTCACTTGCGCACCGCAAAAAGAAGCTGCTTTTTGCAGCTTCTTTTTCCACCACCAGGAAGCCTTGCCGTTTGGAGGCTGAGGCTTCCCACCGGTGGAAATGGCGGCGGCAACAGACTGCCCTTTTTAGGCAGTCTGTACACCACCTATGATAGACATATGGATAGACAGACAGTTTTTTCTCTGTACTGTTTTTCTACATTCAGTCAAAACATTTCTGTTTTTAGAGCACAGAAGAAAGAAAAGGGTAATTTTTTAGTTGTGTCACATTATTCCACATGCTACTGCTTTCAGATCTTATAGATCATGCCCAAATTTTGAATCTTGTTACACTGAACAGTAATACTCATAGGCAGCAGAATCAATATTAAACTAAATTGTGAGAAGAACCCAGATGAAAAAGTAAATTATTCTTCGGAAGCTGCTGTACAATAATAAGGACAGGGGTCACATTAGCTCATCTTTGCCTCATTTCAAAATGCAGGTTAATTTCTAGACAGACGTTTAATGGCTCTGAGAAGGATACTTGGTTTAATTAGTGAAAATGAATAAATCTGTACAATAAAATACATTTTTAAAATGGAAGTTTGCAACAGAAACAATTGACCCTGTTTTCAGACTGCCCACCATCTGCTATTTTTATGTGCATTCATGGGAAAAAGGCAGATCTGCAACATTTCTTTAACCCTCCTTCTACTGCATTGTGCTAATTAGCTCACATGCTTGAATTTTAGTTGAGACCATTTCAAGACTGTTGTCTTAGGCACAATTTTCATTTTTTGGTTACTATATGGTAATCTAATCTGAAGATATTGTCATCATTGTCGTCATCATCTTTGCACAACTGTTTGTTCAGAAAGTGTTCCCACGCAGTACAATAGGAGAATTACCATATGGCAGGGTTTTTCTACCAATTCATTTTTTAAAAAATAGCCTTATCCTACTTCTTAGCAAAACCACCCCCCCACCCCCCACCCCCAAAAAAACTTTCAAGCCATGAACAATAATATTAAAACCAGTGAGGCAAGCACTGCCATAAAACAATAGTGGAAAAATGACTTTAAATCAATTAAAGTTTGCCTGCCAAACTAGTCACATCTATGATGTTTGCTGAAACCAAAGAGCATGGCTCTGAATGTAATGTTAATATACTTCAGATAGTGATAGAACTCAGAGTCAGGCTTCAGATATTGATCTGAATTCACAGACAGGTTCATATGGGAAGATCCTTCTGAAATCCTAGTCCCAGACCATTTAGGTCACCAGCATTCTGAATTAGGCCCAGAACAAATGTGCAACTTGTGAAAATGAAGCAATATTAGAGTTATATGATCTGCATGATGCCCCTTCATTAACATTCTGAGCAAACAAACTAGCCCCAGCTGGGCTCTGTCATGTAGCTTAGTCCTTTCTTGATTTCTCCAAAAGACACTGGAAGATTTTACAGCCAAATGTATTTCTGTGGAGTTTGAGCAACTCTCAGAGAGGGAAATTCAAATTAACCAATCCATAGCTTGGGAGAACCTGATCTTACGTCTTCCATGCATTAACTTAAAAATTAACATAATGCTGAATAAAAGAAAAATGTGTAAAAGTAAGCCTGCTATGTACAGCAATGCAGTTTTTTGGTGCTCATAGATGCCTGGTCATTTTCTTTGCTAAAATAGATGCTTGGTCATGAAAGGGGGAAAAGGATGGTTCCTCATATGTTTTCAGACACCTTTTGAAGACAACTGCCTGTAGAACATGTTACAATACTCAAAAATTGACATTAATGATTACAATATTCCAATATGCACATTCATGACTGTCGTCGGGTATTTTTCTCTTAGAAAGCCTTGAGATGGTGTTAAACTGTGTGGGCCTCGAGAACAGAGTCACATACAGAATCACTCAAAAATTATGAATCTCATTCTCCAGATGGTGTTCGATTCTTTTCAAAAGAGGTTGCATGGCCAACCCTGAATTAAAAGATGACACAGCCACTATATTTCCACTGCATATAGAATAAGGTCTTGTATGTTCATCCATTTTAATCCCATTACTAACCTCATACTGCAGTTCATAACTTTACCAGCCTCCTGGGATTAGATGAAAAAACAGAGATTTCCCCAACCAACAGGTGTCACCTCAGTCCAAATCTCTTAACAGGCAATTACATGTTTATCAAAATCAGGGTAAGAGTGGCCTTCCAGATGTTCTGGGTTAAATACATTGGACATGCTTTCTACTGCTGATGGAAGTTTTCATCTAAGAATATCTGAGGGCCACACTTTGTCTACCCCTGATGTCAATATTAAACAGACTCATGTATCATCTCATTGAGCAGGGCTCCTAGCTCCATCTGCTTGGATCTACATATCAGGAGTAACAAGGGCTACAGAAATGTGATGCAGTTTATCTCCATCTCAGCAAGACAGCTTAAGTGATCAATTTTATTGAAAGTAGCTGAGGGATTCGGAAGGTTGGAACTATTCCCTATAACAAGGCAATTTTCCTGCTATATACTAAATATGTCTGATATGACCACAGAGGTGCATACCTTAGCTACATCCCATTTGGATTACTGTAACATGCTGTACATAGGACATCCTTTGAAAAGAGCTCAGAAATGTCAATTGTCCCAAAGAGATGCACCCAGCAGGGGTTGGTTATAGGGAACATGCAACTCCCTTGTTGAAACCACTCCACTGACTACCAGTCTCTTCCAGGCACTATTCAAAATGCTGGTTATTCTCTACAAAGCCCTGGACAGGCTATCTGAAGGAACATATAACCCCCTGTATGAACCTGCACATACTCTTACGATCTTGACGGATGCCCTTTCCCAGGCATAGTTGGTGGGGACATCTGAGAATATTTCTTCTTTTGTATACAGTAGGGAGAATCTGAAAGAAAGAACTGAAAAAAGTTGCTACAAGATCCAGTTAGACAATATTGATTGTACTCAGCAAGAAATAATGTTGCACATTGACAGTATCTAAAACTGCCTTTGGGTAGTATCAGAGTCCAGGTTTGGAGCTAAACCTCTGTCACTTTTCTTTCTTTGAACGCTTAATAACTGCTCAGAATTCCAAATATCTCTTTGATGTCAGTGAATAAGCCCTGTTATACCTTTATGTAATTCTATATACAACCTCACACCTTGAAGGAAAAGGAAGTATCATATCTGCTCTAGGATGTGATATTTCTTATACACAATGAAACTAAACAGAGTCCCACACATTGGCCTTAGAGAGAGAGAGAGATGAGACAAGCACTCCAGAAATATCTTCTGAGACGCATATCACATTTTATTATCTTCTGTGATCCAACTGGAATGTAACTGGAGTGTAACCTGAGCATGATATGATCCTGAAACCTTTCAGCTGTAGACTACAATGTTCCTATACAGAAAACACAATAAATGAGAAGACAGGCTCAGCAGTAAATGCAAATAAAAGTTTCTATTGCAAATCAGGCAAGGTCTCTAGTAGTTTTTAAGGTTCTCCTCTTCCATTTGTGTTAAGAATCTTCCCTCCTCCTTTCTTTCGCTTTGTTGCTCTCCATTAAAGTATAGAATGCTTTCTGGAGACTACACATTCAATTGTCTTTTGAGTTGGGCAATAGCAGTATAATGTGCTATGCTGCAGCTTAATAGTAATTTCAGTAGGTTATTAAAATGGAATGCTGCACATTAAAACCACAATTGTATTCCTGCAGAAATATTTAACCAACACAAGATCCCTGGAAATAGCCCTTCTACTCAATGAAGACTTTTTCCAGAGCAACAGTAAAGCAATAAACTCAGGCATGAGGGATTGAAACAGAGGCCCCATCCATTTTAGAGTGACCCCTTTTGCCTTTTCTGAACAAACAACATTTGCATCCTTCTCAACAAATTCTAACGTTCAGCAGGTCCTCCAAAAGAGATGTCATCATTGCCTATTTTTCCTCTTTAAAAAAACACCTGCATTCCTGCACTGAGGCAGGCAATACAGAACAGCTCGTTCATGTGTACAGGATATTATTTCACTTGTTTCCATTAAAATCAATTGTAGGGGTGGAGGAATACTTCAAACAGCTGTAAATCCTCCCACCGACATTCTTACTCCCTTGGAAGGTACAGCAGAGTCCTAGATCAAAGCTATTCTCCATTGCCAAGAAAGGAAGAAAAAGATCATTTTTTAAAAGAAAAAACATGAATCAAGCAGCTGAGTATTTCACCTTAATAGCTCAAATAGTGAAAGAGGCACATTTAGTAAGAATAAAGATACCTTTTTGGTCCTGCTGCTCCTGGCTAAATACTAAACCTCTCTCTCTCTCTGTCTCTCTCTCTTTCTCTGTGTATGTGATTTCTGTACACCATAAAGTGGGAAATTACTTTTGGCCAGTTACATGCTAAAAGAAAAACGAAAGGCATGGGATGGATTCTCCCTGCTCTCATGTGATCCTCTATAGTTTAGACTGCCTGAGTTCTCAAACCCTCCAGGTATTTTGCTTCAGCATACAGAAAAGCCAACCTAAATCAAGAGCTGACACCAGCTTGTCAGGGAGGCATTTTGTAAACAGGCCCCCATCTTTTGAGTGTTTCATTAACATTGAGTTTCAGTTACTTAGACAAAAACTAGAGGGTTAGGAATGAAATACAGTTCCTCCTAATGAGGTAAAGAACTAAAAATGGATCGGAGAACTACTGGCTTTATTAAATCAGAATGGGCTAGTTGGACCACTCCACTCTACAGCAGGTCTTAGTTGTTTTACAAAGGGTTTGCAACCTTAGTGAGTACAGATGGTAATTTTTTGCCCTTGTAACCCTTTGGGGCACCATACAGATCGCCCAAAATGTCAAAAAGCAAAAAGAAA
This sequence comes from Sceloporus undulatus, assembly GCF_019175285.1. Taxonomy (NCBI): domain Eukaryota; kingdom Metazoa; phylum Chordata; class Lepidosauria; order Squamata; family Phrynosomatidae; genus Sceloporus; species Sceloporus undulatus. Next base: position 145,028,324 of record NC_056526.1, on the reverse strand, counting down.
ACAAAAGACAGCTAGAAATAATGGTTTTGAATTCCTCCCCCTACCCCAAATATCTTAAACAACATACTGCAATTCATTTAACAGCTGTATCACTACTCCTTGAGTTATCCAGGAGAGATACAGTAATTCAACTATTAAAAAGAAAGATGCTCGGACAATCGGGGGTAGCAGGGGTCAGAAATTGTTCCGACAGAGCAAAATGGTGCCCCTCAGCACTGAATGGGGATGGCTTGGCACTGGGGAATGGAACGGGGCCATCTTGTGGACAATTTGCTGTGCAGTAAAATCCGTTTTTTCCCGGTCACGCACGGCCCTGAGCACCCCCTTCCAGTTCCCATAACAGGGAAAATAATGTGTGTGATAAGGTTCTTAGAGAGGCAAGTGAACTAGCAACTACTCAATCTAAGCCTGTTATGGTTGCTAGCTGTATCCAAAAAAAAAAAAAAAAAGGACCCAGCAATCTAGGGGAGCTGCATGTGGCCCCAGGGCCACACTGTGTCCACCTCCTCCTATAAAATGCAGTTGCTACATTGATTTTTATGACCATGTAAAAGTAAACCCATCCACACTAATGGGGTTTTTAACTAAGGAACTGGAGAACTGTGTTCTGTGAAGGGAGATACTAGGTACCTCCTACAGGAACTGGAGTAGGACTACAGAATTATAATACCAGGGTGCTTTGGCAGAGACCATAAAATTAAAACTGTTTCAGTTAGTTTAAATGTGTATGTGTGTGCATTTTAGGAGACAAGAGAGCAACAAATGCTTTGGAAAAGCCAGAGGCAATTTTTTTCTTTGACAACTCTACTGCCATCACTAAATTTATAGAGGAGCTGGATAATGAGACATAAGCATGGCATCTGGAGTTTTCTGAAAAGTACTTTCCTGAATATGTCAGTGTGCCTGCCTTTCCTATGAAATGTAGTGGCACTGTCATGAGTAATACCGCAGCACAGTGTGTGTGTGTGGTGTTGTGGTGTGTGTGTGGTGTGTCTTTACAAGTCAGTGAAAAAAATAGTAGGCAAAATATAACATTTGTACTCTTTGTCCTTCCTGAAATGTGGATGCTTAGTTTTAAACATGTAAGCAAATACTAGTTGCAGTCCCTGCATTTACACTGATTGTTCCATGGATGTCACTGCATCTTGACAGAAAAATAAACACTATAAAAACCTACAACAGCCTTTTCTGATCATGTACTTTCTAAATCAATTGGCTAACATTCCAGAACCTAGGTCATACATGAGGATGCCAGCCTGTGAAAACTGGCTTACCACTCTCTCCTGGATAGAGAATATATTTTTCTCAAAATTACTTTGTGTTCATGTTTCTGTAGTGTTGATTGGAGCATAATGTACATAGTCTGGTTTCATAGAATTATATGATTCCATATAAATGCCTGCAGTCTGTGATCTGACTTGGAGATTTCATCTGAGCATGTGCAATGGCCCTCTCTTCTAATTTGTGACATGTGTGAGATATCAGCCTTCCACTTTGTGAATTTGGATTTTGTGGATTTGATTATTCATGGTTAGATTAATATGTTCTCTCTAGGAATCTCTAGGTCAGTGATTCTCAACCTGGGGTCAAACGACCCTTTCACAGGGTTGCCTAAGACATTGAAAACACATATTTCTGATGGTCTTGAGGAACCGAGACAAAAATAATTTTATGGTTGGGGGTCACCACAACATGAGGAACTGTATTAAAGGGTCACGGCATAGGAAGGTTGAGACCACTGCTCTAGGTCCTCCAGCTGACTCATGGCCAACTTCACCAGAGGTTTTGCTGGAGAACCTATTGATTCATACAGGGAACACTTCTGTAGGCATTTGTAGGTCCTCCAGCATAATTTTATGGTCAACTTTCTGTAGTTGTTGACATACAGATGCACTGGAGGAATAGTGTTTCTAGAGAGGTGTACTCTCAGGTTAAAAACAATTGTGTGTTTTTTTATTTGCAGTTTCTCACTCTCATGGGGTCTTGTGTTCCTAGCAAATATAAGGGCTCATTGTATAACTCATGGTTTTATCACACACAGATGATTTTATATGCTGGCCAAGGTTTCATTGTATGGACTGAGTAAGGCTGTTTGCACAAGAAAAGTCATAGCAAAATTCAGCTACATGATAGCTTTACACATCAGCTTTTGTTTTTACTCCACAAACTGCAATGCAGAAATTGTATTTCCCCTTTGTTCCCTTCTGCTTTCTCCACAAGATACAAGTACCTTCTCGAAGGAAATGTTTGAGATCTACAAAATTGTCAACAAGCCCACAGATTTGCAGTACCATTAAAACTGTTCAAGTCAGTTTAAATTCTTAGTGCATATATATTCTGTGAAACAAAGGGATTTTTATTTTCTGTAAAAGTGGGAATTAGATTAAATTGGAAATCAGGTAATTGACGAAGAACTGTGCCATTTTACGGCTGAAACCATGATCTATAAATTGGATCCATTGAATCCAGTAAAGCAGAGTGACTTAAAACAGCCAGCATCTTTGGTTTTCATTTGACATATAGCAATCATGAAACTGGATTGCTCTACCCACTGCACCTCTCTCAGCTTTATTCCTCTTTTCATTTGATATATACCTCCTGTCGCTTGAAAACTTTGTCCTGTTTCCACTCAATCTCATGCTGGTCCCCAGAGTGCTTGCTTTTCTTATGTTTGCAATACAAGCCTTACTTTACCATCCAGAATTATCAGTCTGTGATGCTTACAGTTGCCACTGTTTTCTTAACAGACTTAGCCATGTAGTCTGGATTATGCAAAGGGGCTTATAGCACTTTGAGACTAATGGAGAGAAAGAAATTGGTCACATAAGCTCCATTTCTGAATGATGAAGTAGACTTAAGCTACCAAGCTTATGCTACAACTCCTTCTCTTAGTTAGTCTCCAAGGTGTTACTAAATCCCTTTGCACACTGTTTTTCTTATTCTTGTAAGAGTTTCCTTCCTCCTCACCATGTGATGTCTGGCTGCACAGGCCAAATAAACCATGCCCCCCCATCATCTCGGCATGGAGTCTGGGAGACACACAGTCCATACCCAAGTCTGGTGCAAACAGATAGAACAACATTCAAACTGTTCAACAGCAAACCCAGGGTATGCCCCCTTTATAAGTTCTTGTTTGCTCTGGATCTGCTTCAATGGTGGGCATGTTTGAAACATATTATGCTGTGCTGCCCAGTGTTGCAGTGTGGTAGCTGGTCACCCCTCTGAGGTCAGAATGAGGCAACCAGCAATGTGGTCAAGGCTGAGCACCTTGTTCTGATCTCAGGAGAGAGTGAGTCACAGTAGTGCAGTGGACAGCACAATGGGACTCACTATGAACACCTGCTTGGCATCAGAATGGAGCACCTGAGATAATGAGGGGAGGTTGAGGCACCTGTGCACCCAGGATACTCCAGGCTGTTTCTGGAGTATCCTGGCCAGTGAAAGCAGGACCTAGGACAACATTTATCATTGCAAGTGATCCACTAGATTTGCAACATTTTTCCAGAGCCCTCAGGCACATTATACTGTTTGTCCAGATGCTGTGGTGCTATTTTTTATTGCCTGGGTTATGTGAATGATGTGACTGAAATCCCACTGGAGTTTTACATTACTTCAGATGGATTTAAGCTAGCAGTTCTACTTTTTGCAAACACGGCATAAGGAAGTATGCAGTACCTCTTTATCAAGTAGTTACCTTGGCAGTGCAACACTGCTGGATGTCTCTTGGCACAGCTCTGCCCCTAAACTCCAAGGACCGCTGATTGGCTTTGGGAGTGCTTCAAGAAAAGTCCCCACTACTCTTGGTCTAGCCGCCTCCACTCTCCTTACCTGGCAGCTCAGACTCTGTAAGTACGGTGCTGAAACTTACATTCCCAGGATCTAAGTCTGTGGCTTTACTACAGATGCCACCTATTGAATCATATGTTTCTATACCATTAGGTCTAAGCAATATTCAAGATAACATGACATGTGGCACAACTCTAGGTCCCCTTTCCTTCTCTGTCTAACCCACACATTAAAAATGCACCACTGTGTTAAGAAAAAACAAACTACACTGTACCTTATCGGGGAAGGTTACTATTATTTCACATTTAACACAGCTTTCTGATGAGTTACCACTGTTTAATCTATCAATTTTATTCAAAACGTTTTCCACGGGCATTTCAACTTCAAGCAATTTTCAGATTTATCACTTTAAAAGGAGAGCTAGCGAGGATAAATTCCCAAAAGTCTCCAGAATGAAGAACCATGAAAAGATTCATTTAGCTTCTCTGCAATATACCTTTGTCCTTGACGACTCCTTTTACATCTTGGTTGTTTAATGGCCGTACCAATTCACTGACAACTCATACTTCCAATAATTTTTTTCAAAAGATTTCCTTTTGTTTGTTTTTTGCTTTAGTTAAGTCCCAAATTCCTCTTCATCTGGCCTGATTTTATGTTGACATTAACTTGCCAGGATTAGCTTTCTTTCCATTTTGACTTATTTAGAACACATATTTTTAAAGTCTGAAACAAAACTTTTCACCAAGTTAGTGGCCTTTCAAAGGCCACTGACTTTTTCTTTGCTCTTCACTCTGTCTTTGCTCCCACCTTGATGTACAAGTATAGCTCATGTGAAGATCCTATAATACTTTATAATCTTGCAGTAAGATACCTTATAATTTGGCAGCAGCTTGCCCTTTCCTGACAAATATTGGGTAGATGTGATGTGAATAACTGAGTGCTTGCTACCTCCTTTCATTTCATGAATGTACTATCATAGAATGCATGACTCCTGAGCTGCCACATGTCTGGATAGATTTCAAGTAAGCAGTGAAGGCATAGTCCTGGTATGTCAGAGTTTTGTTTTGTTTTTTCATAAAGTCAGGGAGATCCCATGGGTTCATGACTCATGGATTCTGGTTGCATTGCAGATATATGGGCTTGCTTTGAAGATCACTGCTGGAGAGCATTCCTCTTCTATTCTATCCTCCACAAACTATTTTTTTTGACCTAGGATATAAATAAATGGGTTTTATTTTCTATTTTGTTTTATGTTTGAGTAGAGAAGGGCATGTCATACACAACATTTGTTGCTGCTACCCCCTTTTTTTGCTATATCATAGTTTACCCTTGGTAACTTGATTGTCTATAATAAACCATTCTGGAATGATATTATAGGGAATCTCTGTTTGTCTTCAGGTTGTCGTTACTCCAGAAGCCTTGAAGGCAGGGGCACATTAATGAGGCGTGTGTGTGTGCGTGTGCATGCGCGCGCGCGGCACACACACACACACACCCAACCAAGATGGATTATTTTAAATAAGCACTCAGGATAGGCCCAGCATGGAGGGGGAAGCTATAGCCTCTTATGAAGAATGGTAAGGTGTCTGAAACACACCCCAACCCCTTTAACAGGCCTCTTGAAATCTGGACCACACCATTAAGTAAATGGGAGACTACTTAGGGATGTTATGTACTACTTTAGTACAGAAGTACTCTAGAAGCAAGAAGAGGTAAAAATAAGAAACAGCTTATATGTTATACTTGTTGAATACTAGTACTTTCCTACTTTCCAAGAAAAATGTCCTTTGAGTTTGCTAATAATTATGTCTTTTTCCCCCCCAGAAGGAAGATGCATTTTTGTTTCCACTTATTATTCTTGTAAAATGGGTGAGGAATCAGGCTGTGCAGCTAAGCCCAGTCTGTCACTTCTCAAATTGCCATGGCCATTCTCTATCACACCATCATTTGGTGGCTTCACAGCTTTTGTGCACATTCCTTTTTCCATTTTAAATTGTTGAAATGCCAAGCTTAAGGCTGAGTTAGATAGCCAGTGTGGTATAGGGGTCTGAGTGGTCTGAGAGTTGGACTCTAGGAGACCAGAATTCAAACTCATTGAGTGACCTTGGGCAAATCAAACTCTCTTAGCCTCAGAGAAAAGCAATGTTAAATGTCCTCTGAACTAGGATAGGTGCGCCTTGGGGTCACCATAAGTCAGAAACAACTTTAAGGCAAGCAACAACAAAGCTTAGGTATTGTGAACAAAAAGTTTGACTAAAATCTGCTGGCAATTTTTATTCCATCCCTTTGTTCCACCCATCATTGGAATGCACACAGAGAACTTCTCTGAAACTAGTTCAACCTCAGGCTATGAAAGACATTCCTGCCCTTGTAAAACAGGATGGGAATAACACATCCTTCTAATATTGATGGACCATAATTTCCTGTATCCTTTACCATCGATTAAGCTAATTAGGTGTACTCGGACTTGCTTGTCCAACAACATCTGTAGCATCACCAGATCTCCACTCCTTTTGTGAGGAATCTGGAAACTCCTTGAATGACTGGTAGGCATTAGAAAAAGAGGAATTCAATCAAGGAATCCACAGCCCTGAGTTTGCAAGACCTGAGCAAGGCAGTTGAAGAATGGGGCTCTTGCAGTTTTCTCATTCATATGGTTGCCATATAATCGTTATTTGTATAGTGCCATAAATTTACATAGCACTCTACAGGTACTATCAATTTAAAACAATTAAATCCTGCCAAATGTGTACAATCTAAAAATAACAAAATATAAAACTACATAATAACTATAAAAAAATTATACAGGTAAAATACAGTTCTATAAACAATGAATACATGTAATCAAATATAAAATAATAGAACAGTCTTAAAGTACAGTTCCAAATGCTTTAGAAAACAGCACACTATACATCAAAGTTCACTTGATGGCATATGACAACAACAACAACAACAACATGAACCAAAACAGTCAGTACATTAGCAAAGGGAAATTTGCTGTCCCAAGAGAAGGAGCTACCAACATTGTGCTTCCCTATGTTGATTGCTGCTAATGTGTTTCAACTGGCAAAACAACAAGGCGATAGGTACTGTTGTTGACACATAGCTCATGAGTGCCAACCAGAAAAGCACTTTCATCTCCAGAGAAAGAGAATGGCTAGAAACACCCTAAGGACTTATTTTCAGCTCTTCTGTAAGGCTTGTAGGATACTGCAGTTTAAGTGCAATAGAATATAGCAGGTTGGACACAGATAATAGTGCAGTGGACTAGGATTCCAGGATAATAGTGTATGAACCTCTGCTCAGGCATGAAAACCCACTTGGACAAATCACACTGTCTAAGCTTAGGAGAAAGGCCAATGGCTATCCTTCTCTCAAATTATGCCAAGAAAACCTTCTGATAGGGTCACTACAGGCTGGAGTTAACTTGAAGCCACATAACAATAAATTATGCAGACATAATTGCTTGTTGTATGATGTTCATTCATAATCAAATTATTTGGTTAAATTTCTTTAACCAAATTGAACAGGACTATGTTGCACTTTTGCTAATATTTTGGACCAGAGGGAATAGTGTGACAAAAGAAATGAATATTTATAGGATGGCTCTATCATGTTATCTTTATCCATTTTGAAAGTGCTCTAGCCTCAGAGAAAGCATTATTTCACAGATCTTTGTAGAGGTGTTCATTATATGATTCTGAATCTGCATCATACAGAATTAGTATCTTGACTTCAAGCAAAATGGTTGTTTGCTGAATTGACATCATGTTGAGAGAAATTATAGGATCCAAAGATTTTTGCAAATTAGTTTTTTATGTCTCATTCATAATAAACCAAATTAAATCAGCTGGCTGATGAATCACTAAAGCAATCTGCTTCTTGTTTCAAAAGGCATAAGGCATGCAGCAACCTACCTTTTATTCAGGAGCCAGAGGCAGTGGTAGCTGGTGTCAGTTGGGCAGTGAATTTGCTATGGGCTTTAGTCCAAACTTTAAATAGGCATCTAAGATGCTGAACCTATTTCAGATTTGCTGCCCTACTGAAATGAAAGCCACAAGCCACTACTGACTATGCTACATGGATGAATCTGTCCTCTCATATCCCTGACATTTGCTCACTTGTTAGACACTGCACAAGAACTTGGCAAAATGGTGATTCATAGAAGGTTACAGTTGTCTAATTTGCAGAACAGTATCAGGATTCTGCTGCTGCAGTTGATGATGATTACCCCACTTTCCACCCCAAATTAGGACTCAAAGCAGCTTACAATTTAAAAGACATACAAAAGTAAACATTAAAATAGAATTAAACTATTACAGTATTAAAACAAATCATTCATTAAAATAATAAAATGCAGGATAAAAGAGCTTAAAACAATTCAATTAAAACCATACAACACTTCCAGCCTATTTTAAAAAGGATTTCAGTTTTAAAAGCCTGTCTGAATAAAATTGTTTTAGCTAGATAAACACCCAGATATACACCCAGATAAACAATCCTTTAACTTGTTTCCAGGAAAAAATTGAAAAAGAAATCAGTGCATCTCTTTGTAAAGTTCCATTATTATAAACTCCATTCAAGGCAACCACTTTCCTTCAATTGGCCAAAGTGCATCTTCATTTACTTATTTGTTGTTCCCAGATTTAACACTATTACCTTTCTTGCAGCATGACGATTTGACAGATGCTCTAAATGACACAGTGCACTTTGGTTATGATTCATTAGTATTCCAGGTGTTTATATCTGGCTGGTATTTTACAGTCTCTAAAACCTAGCCAACAAAGTGGCCCAGTATCACCCTGATAAAGGTCACTTGTCTTAGTGACTGAAGGGAAAATTTTGTTATATGGTAGTTCACTCAAGGGAAATGCTTTCTCTCTCTTGCTTTCTCTCTCAGTCTCTGACTTGCTCTTATGTTTTTTTTTTTCATCTCCCCAAGGAGAGAGGGGGAAGTAACCATTTTTACATATTTACTAATAATCTTTTAATTCCCAATTATTTCCCCACTCCATCCAGTTTAAATGTTCAAAGCATGAGCTATCACAATTGTCCTCCCTCAAATCTGCTGCCTTTTAATTAGAGATTATCTTTGCATTATCTGCAAAGCATCTTCAAATTTCACCTGTAATGAATGCTCTTTTATTCTATTCTGAATTTATGTCCATGTAGAGCCAGGGGGGGTGTAGTGGTTTGAGTGCTGAACTATGGAGAGTAGTGCATCAGCTTTTCCCCCTGTGCTATGTGCAGGATGTAAATGCACAGAGTTGGATTCTATTGCATAGACCTGTCCTTGGGCAATACTCATCCCATTTTCCCATTCTTTAAAAGGTCCAGGAAACAAGATAAATACTGCCTGGGGATGAGGCTATGTAATAGAATCCATCTCTGTGCATTTACATCCTGTGTCTAGTGCGGGAATAAAAGCTGGTGTACTAAGCTCCTATGACTGTGGAAAGTAGGGTTCAAATCCTGGCTTGGCCATGAAAACCTTGGGCAAGTCACACACATTCAGCCTCAGAAGACAGCAATGGCAAACCCCCTCTGAAAAAACTTGTCAAGAAAACCCCATAATAGATTTGCCTTAGGAATGCCATGAGCCGGAAATGACTTGAAGCACCAAGTCACCCCTGCTCTTATTTGCAAGTGAATGAACTGAAGTCAGATTTATGGTGAAAATTATTACCATTGGCAACAAGTCTGACATACCATGAAAAAAAAATAGTTCTGTCAAGTTACCTGTTTAAGTTTCTTTATCAGAGGCCATAGTTGCCAGATTTTTGTCCCACTTCCCAGCGCTTTTATCTAGAAGAGTATATATTTTTGTTAGCTTTGGATTTTTACAGAGAGACAAATGCTCCAGGTTGAATCATTTTTTAAAAAAAGTTTTGAGCTATGTGTATTATCTTTTACAGGTTCTAACTTTATACTTCCTCTTTAATGTACCAACAAAGATTTTCAAGATTCATTGGCATAAACTTTCACAGACAGCTGCCCACTTCATCATATCCACAAAATTTCATTAATGCATTTGATGATCTAGGAAAGTGTCCATGAATGTTTATGCCAGATAAAATCTGTTAGACTTTAAGTTGCCACAAGATTCTTTTTTATTTCTCTTTAATGTTTCCCACCCATACAGGCACCCCCCTCTTTTTGATGGCTCTTTTTGGGACATTCTGCTATTTCAGCAGATCTAACTTATAGCAATGTACCACACTATCAATCCCAAGTCCATTCTTTTGACCACTTGCTCTCCTCAGCTTCTGCTGCCCCAGTTGACTAACCACTTTCTAGTGTTCAGTCTAGAATTTGCAAGCTGGGAAAAAAAACCTGGGTTTCACTTTTCAACCAATTCCACTTTCTCACAGTCCTCTGGTCCCTAACTGCATATATCATCTATGGATTTGCTCAAGCATATGTCACGAATAGAGACAGCTGACAAATATGTATATTCACCAGCCATAGTGGAGAGTTCCCCTGCCCTATCAAAAAATTAGATTGCTAAATGCAGTGAGAGAAAGGTTGCTTTTTTCCTGTTTCTTGAATTTCCTTAAGCTTCCTGGATCTGGCTAATTCAGGTCAATGCCTTTTACTCCAAAATGGTCCAACTAGGCACATGTCAGAATTGTGATAACAGGATATTTTCCTCACTGAAATCTGTTATTTATTCTGCATTTTATGAACATGTGCAAATGATTTAAAAGGAAAGTATTAGGCATTATCATGCACATAGAAGGGCAAGCACATAGAAGGGCAAGCCAGAAAGTTCTGTTAAGTCTCTAAAGCAGAGAGACAGAAAAGACAACCATATTTAATCCAGTTAAAGCAAACACTGCAGAAATGTTATCCGCACATAACAGTCTTTACAGGCATGTTGCTGTTGCTCTACTTCATTCTGATTTTGTTTTCTATTCTGTTTGTATAATATGATTTCAGAGCTCTTTGATAATAAACCTGAGGTTTCTCTTATGCAAGAGTCTGACAATGAATGGATTAAATAGATAAATAAATAAATATTGATTTGATTTAGAATAGCTACTCTTTGAAGGAGATGCCTTTCCTATATTCTATGTAGCTGTTAGCTGTTCTGTTTTCTATGCTATTGGTTGAAAGCAAGATTTTATGTTTGATTCTGGGAATTATTATTTGGTGAGGAATATTTGGTATGAATATTAGATTTCTCCTGTTCTGCTCTAACCACTCTAACCACAAAAATGCCCCTTCTAAATTGGAGGCTGTTCAGAAATAATTCACTTTGTGTATATTAGTACAAGAATATAGTGTCAGGTAAGACTACTTAAGAACTAGATCATATATAGCTTGGTTGAAGTAGGGAAATATATGAGTTCCATGTAAGTTGTATTCTATAGTTGTGGTAAGAGACCTATTAACCCTGGAATACTTTTCAAACATGCCTTGCCAAAGAATCTTTACTTCCTGGCCTAGACAGATCCCATCACCTTATTTTATGGTCACTGTTTATTGTGCTGGGTAAATCTTCAAATGAAAGCTAAAATGTTTGGCCAAAGTTCACTACAATCCTATATGACCTGATATGTTATGTAATTTTAAATATATATATAATTATGTTACAGAGGTTCTATGAAACCCCTTTCCTGAATTAAGAAGTTGTGTAATGAAATACCAGCAAAAGTGCTTGATGTTCATTGGGACCAAAGTACATTGGCATGCACTGTACATCAGTACACTATGCACATTATGTACACGGTGAACATTAATGTGCATTGGGCACTGATGCTCATTGTGCATCATTATGCAATATACACTGATGAACATCAGGCACTTTGCAATAACACTGATGAACACTTTGTGATCTCTGCTATGTATTAATGTAAGATCATTAACCTCTACTGAATACGGATGTCATGCAACTGTGCAATTCTAATTCCCACCAATGTAAGTTCACTTCAGAAGATGTAAGATCTCAAGAAGATTCTGGCATATTTTAAACAAAAGGCAAAAGGCTTCAAAAGACTTATGATGACTGGAAGAACAAGGTTCCTGTCTTGGTGAGCTTACTAACCATTTGGACCAGTGTCATCACTATGGGTGTGTGTATTGTACCGGGTGACACCTCAGAGGAGGGGTGGAACCAAGTTGGGTCCTCATCTTTTGGAGCAGGAGGGGTGAACACACAGCCTTCCTGGCCGCTCCATCATGGGGCTTTCTCCCTGGGGTGGAAGCCCAGCAACAGAGCAGTAGGAAGCCTGAATGCACCCTTTCTTTCTCTCCTGTTGCTTCAATTGCCAGGATGATGCACTGGTTGGAGAGGGAGGGGAGCCAAAGGAGTCTGCAACCTTGCAACGCTTCCAGGGTCTGGCTGAGCAGGCGACCAGGGAAGAGGGGGTAGGCTTCTGAGTGAGCAGGCTGCACACCCTCCCCCCTTGCTGGCAGCTCTCTGCACTGGGTGACACCCTAGCTAGTGATGCCACTGATCTGGACTATATACCAATAGAGAAAAATCTTCTGACCTTTATGCAGCTTTCTTTATTCTATTATTTGGAGATAGGATAACCTGGATTTAAGCTTTATCAGGAGCTAGTTATGTAGCCTTAGGCAAATTGCTATCTCTGTCTCAATTTCCCATTTGTAAATCTGGAAGAGCCAGTGTGGCTTGAGCATTGGACTATGATTCTGGAGACCAGCCATGGAAACCCACTGGGTGACCTTGGGCAAATCTCAGTCTTATAATATGGCATATAGAAACATGGCAAGAAAACCCCAAGCCTTAGGGTTGTCATACTTCAGAAACAACTTGAAGGAACACAGCAGCAACAACAAATGGTGTTGGGAGCCAGGGAGCAATTTTTCCCTTCTAAAACCTCTCAGTTCTTTAGCTGCTTACCTTGGTGAGGAGAATGGACTTTTTATTTTTTATTTTTTTTTTTGGTCCTGCAGCAATGGCTTCAAAATAAAACAAAACCTTGGATGTGAGAAACATCACAACTCAGCAAAAGCCCTTCCAGGAGTACAGTTTGATGGGGATGGTGAGGTGGTGAAGAGTAAAGAGAGGGAGAGAGAGAAAGAGAGAAAGAGAATTCAGGGCTGGGAGAACACAGTGGCAGTGGCAGCAGAAGGCTGGTAACTAATTCATGGAATGAACAGCCATCTTTTCATCCATCCTTTCCTTGTGCCCGCAACTCCCTTCAGTTCTACAAAGAAACCCCCAATACGATATAACAAGGCCAGTGCACAGCATAGCCATAGTGACCCATGGTGACCTTGAGGGAGTGTAGGTCCCTGTCTAGCCCAGAGGAGATGCTGGGGCAGCCATAGAGTGGCTAAATTTCACAGGATTGAGAGAGCCACTGCGGAAGAAAGCTTCAAGGAATATAGGAAAAACTGAGAAGCAAGATGACTCTGTAGAGAAGGGAGGAAGAAGAGAGAAATAACTGCAGAGATGGAGGCAGAAGGATCCATAGCTGTCTGCTGCAATGTATCTGCAATGTTTGTCTTCTTGCCAGAAGACATCACCAACTACACTTGCAGCATATACAAACTGGGAGCTCTCTTGGAAGAGAAGATCACTACAGTTACATGTTGAATACATGCAATGCATCAGAGAACATCAGGACTTCCTGGATAGAACAAAGGGACAATAGATAATACAAAACCAACATGAAAAAACTTCCAAGGAAAATGAAGAGGCTTTAACCCTTGAAGACAGTCACTGCCAGGAGCAGATTACAGTGTGCGCCCTTGTTTTATGCAGGAGATCTGGTCCGGACCCTCCCCCCCACGTAAAACAAAAAATGCATATGCTCGAGCCCCATTGCAAGTAATGGGGCTTGTGCTTGTGGTGGTGCATGGTGCCATGGGTGTGCAGGTGCCATGGGTGCTGCGCCGGAAGCAGCAGCACTGCTTTCAGCATATGCTTAAACCAGCATATAATGTGCCCGCGTATGACACAGGCACACGGTATACAGAAAGGATTCCAACTAAGTAATAACTTCCTACAACTTCAGGAGGATAGAAGCAGTGAAAATGCTCAAACAGGAAATCAGCAACAAGGCCACATGCCAAGAAAGGAGTCAAGTAACTGCCAACAAATAGAAAAGAAAAATGCTGGTGGTTGGGGATTCATTGCTCAGGAATATAGAAGCACTTGTGTGTCAGCTTGACTAGATGAATCAGGAAGCGTGTTGTCTTTCTGGCACATGTATCTGGGATGTCACTGAGAACTTGCCAAAACTCATCAAGAACACATATCAGCATCATTTTCTCCTTACTAATGTGGGTACCAACACCACACCCAAGAACATCTTTGAGCAGATCGTCTGTAACGATAAAGTTCTGGGCAGGAAGCTAAAGGGGTTTGAGGCACTGGTGGTATTCTCATCTATTTTGACAGTAAAGAATAGAGGATTACACAGGAACAGGATGATACTAATAGTTAATGACTGGCTATGAAAATGGTGTAGACAGGTGAGGTTTGGCTTCCACAATCTTTACTTCTTAAACAGAGAACTACTGGCTAGAGATCGGCTGAACCACACAAAGACTGGGAAAAATGTCTTTGGTAGTAGCTTGGCAAGTATGAGCAAGAGGTCTTTAAGCTAAATCTTTATGTGGGGGTTGGAGATTATACCTTACACATCAGCCCCAAAAGAAGTTCAAAACACAAGGATGTGAATTCTAGAGAAGAAACTGAGCGAGACAGTACACTCCAGAAACACTAACAGTAAATTAATAGGTTAGAACAAGCAAAGCTTCCAATGTCTATACACCAATGTACAGATTTTAACATCTTTCTTGAATTTAATTATATACAGATTTTTAACATATTTGTCTGATGAAGAAGCCAGGGAAGCTTCAAAAGCCTGCATGATATATTTTGTGCTTTTTAGATGGTCCAAGAAAGGATCACTGTTTTGTAGATTTCAGTTTTTGCTGTATATTTGCTGCTTGGCCAACATAGCTACCTTGAATATGTTTCCTGAAGCTATTTCTTTGAATATTGATATAATGGGTCTGTTTTTCGTCTTATAGAATCATTCAGATTTATAATGGCATAAAGATATACCATGATGCCAAAATAGTACTCTTTTCTCCATCTTATTTGATATTCTTGCCTGTCTTCCCTTGCCAATATGTGAAGGCTTCATTCATACGTATCCAGAATTTATCCTTTTTTATTAATAGAAATTGCAATGCCAAACTTGCTTTGTGTCTCCTAAAAACAAGAGGGGGGATCTCCCCCCCTCCATTATCTGCAGTTACAGTGAGGCCTGAAAATTCCTTTTTAATAAGGCAAATATTTGACTGTCTCCCTTCACTTACTATACTAAGGGTTCCTTGAGGATGGCCTTCAGACATTCCCTTCTCCTCATACTGGCTGAGATTCACCACAATGCCCTGGCACATATCTCTACATCTATTAGATATGAAGGGAAGTAATCTCAGACAGAGAGAAGGTCAGTGAATCATTCCTCATTCCTTTTGTAGGTGTACTTTAGCTCTGTCTTTAAAAAAAGTTTGGTGCATCAGTGTTCTCACTCTAAACTACAAATGACTTTGCAAAAACTTATAGTTTTAATGTCTGTGGCCTTTTGGTGTAGCTGAACCAAAGAACTCAATGAGGCTGTAATTTCTTCCACCTTCCTAAAAAGAAAGCCTCCTAAACTGGATACTCATTGTACAATTAAAATCATTCCCTTGATGGGGAAGAAGGGAATTTTAGCTGTTCATTGCAGTCTAAGCATGGGTCCGTTCTGCTAATGCCTCACCTATTTGCTTTTTCTTCCTATGGAAAGTTGTGGGGAGATTTGAACTCAGAATACAGTTAAAAGCAAAGGGTTTAAAAGCCTTTTGTGATCTGAATTATCTTTTTTCCAACCTAATATTAATACAATTATTCATTGCATAAATGGCATTCTTAAGAGTTAATGCTCACCTTTAAATCGATACTGGAAATATTCATATTATGGGTCTTCTCTTATTCTTCTGTAGTCCTTCACCCACACTGCAAGTTCATTTTTCCTTAATAAGATTGGCATAGACCATAAGTCAAAGATCTAGGAGAATGGATGGGCTAGGCTCAGATAGGACAGGTACAGAATACACCTGCCTCTGAAAGTTTTGATCCAGTGGCTTCATTCTATTCCATTCTATGATTAGGCCCCTATGCCATTCTCCTACTATGCCTGCATCTGCACTGCAAAAATAATCGAGTTTGACACCAATTTAACTGTTATAGCTCAGTATTATGGAATTTTGGGAACTATAGTTTAGTGAGACATTTAGCCTTTTCTGTCAGAGAGCTCTGGTGCCACAACAAACTACAAATCCCAGAATTTCATAGCATTGAGCCATGACCGTTAAAGTGTTGTCAGACTGAATTATTTTCTAGTGTGGATGCAGTCTATATTTTATTTACCCAGCTTCCTCCCTGCTTTTTAGTACTTAAATACAAGTGCTGTTTTGGGCTCTCAGTAGTGTACTGAGGGCTTCATTTTTAAAATTGATTTTAATTAGCAGTCTTAATTTGTAAGCTGTCCTGAAAGTCAAAGCATAAATATTTTATGAAACAAATAGATCTGAGCCAAATAGCTGTTGAAACTTCCCTAAAACTTTAATCCTTTTGGATGCCCTAGAAATAACAGCAAGACACCTGATTGGATAACCTTGATAGGCCAAATAAAGGAAAGTACATACACAAATAGACCTGCAGGGGAAAAATAAGGAAGATCACAACACAGTTCAGAAAAGAGATCTGAAAATTGCTGCCACGTTGTGATAGGATACCACGAAGGGTACATATGTCCAAGTTAGAGGGATTTTCAACTAGATCCACTCATCTTCATGCATTTCCTATGGTTAGACAAAATGCAATATATTCTACATTTTCCAGAGCTTCTTTACAGATACCTACCTAGCCTAACTCCTTTACTGGATTGATCCACCTATTCTATGCATACACAGGAATCCCAAAATCTAGCACATTCTGTAGTTTCCACAACCTCTTTACTCCTCTGTCTTTCACTGCTGAACTGATCCACCTCTGATCCACCTAATTGTGGTGGTGAATCTAAAACAGTCAAATAGTCACACAATGATTTTTTGTCTTACCAGAAACATTGAAAACCCCAGCCCTAGCATGAATATGGCTAGTAAATACTGTATTACTTTTAAGGAACTATGACTCCGAATCCCCCAGCCAGCATAGCTGGTGGCTTTGATGGACTGGAGAACTGGGGGATTCTGAGACTCATAGTTCCCAATAGTAACTTTTCCAGGCTCTGAGCATGTCATAGCTGTCTGTGTGCTTCCCCTGATTCCACCTTAAGATAAATTAAGAACTTTAAAGGATGCAATGGGCCATGGAAGAGATGGGGATGTTATCTCACCTCCCAATTTAAATGAGTGGAATATTGTTGTTGTGTGCCATCAAGTCATTTCTGACTTATGACAACTCCCAAGGCAAACCTATCACAGAGTACTCTTGGACGGATTTGTTCAGAGGAGTTTTCCTCTTTGCCTTCCTCTGAGACCTAGAGAGTGTGACTTGCCCAAGACCACCCAGTGGCTTTCCATGGTCAAGCAGGGGTTCATACTTGGATTCTAGATTCAGTTCTCCAGAGCTGTAGTTCAGTGCTTGAACTACAACTGGTGTTGAAATGGGATGTGTGTGGCCTTACAAATCAGCCCCCAAACGCATGACAGTTTTCACATTTCCTCTGTAATTTTGGACATTTTGTCTTTTTATTAGACAGCCAAAAATGATCACTGTTGCAATAAGAGATTCTATCAGATACTGGAGGAACTCTTTTTTTTGGGGGGGGGAGTATTGCTGTAACAGTATTTAAAGGGATTTCCCCCCATTTCCCAGGATATGAAGAACTGAAGTGTATTTATTAGTTCTAAAACACATCAAAGGCTAGAGTGAAAAAAACATATCTATTTGTACAAGCATTTAGGGAATAATCAAATGTTTATTTCTCTTTCACTTCTGTTTGATTGTATTGCTTTTATTGTATGTGAGTATTTCAAGTGAGATTTGTATTTTATTATTTTTAGCTATTTGTAATTTGTGAGTTTTGTTATTTGCACTTTGTGATTTTAACTATTTATTTTTGTGTAGGTTTTTATCTGTCTTGAGATCTTATGAAGAAGGGTAGGATATAAATCAAATGAACAACAACAGCAAGAACAATAGAAGATTCAGCATACTTTGTGATGGATTGAATATAAGTTGGTCACAGTGACTTGCACTGGCCTCATTTCTATTCATTTTATAAGAACAACATTCTGCATGGGGCAGCTGACCAGGTTAAAATAAATTTTATGACCACTGTACTTCTTCTCTATCATGCATGGACAAATGGGAGTCTAGCCCTTTTGTCCGCCCAGGCTGTTGGTCCAAAGGATAAGAAATCATCAATAGAAAAATAAATACCCCCAAGGAAGAGGGTGTTCCTCTCTTCTGCTCTATCTGTGTGAACCCAGTAAGGATAAGCCAGTTAATCCATGTTTGATCTTTGCTTTCCTACCACAAATAAGATTGTCCTGCCAATCTATCATGATGACATATCTACACATTAAATACTCTGTGCCTGTGTATATGCCTTGAAGTCTCATATTGACATACATCAACCCCTTGAATTTCATAGGGTTTTCTTACGCAAGGGATAGTCAGAGGCAATTCACCATTGCCTTCATCTAAAATACAGTATCTGGTATTCTTAACTGTTCTCCCATCCAAGTACTAACCAGGGTTGACCTGCTTAGCCTCCAAGATCAGGCAGGATCTGGTGCCTTTGCATATTTAGGTCTACTCTAGGCCTAGGCCCTTGAAAGCAGGCATGCTCAAATGCCTAAATGACTGAAAGAAAACCTTTCTGAGGTGATGTCAAGCAATAACTGGTATTCTTGATAGGGGAGAATTGTAATTGCTTTTGAAATTTAAGTTGGAACTGTCCAAAACATGGAAATTGGGCAGAGGAAATTATGCTTGGGTACATCATTTCCCACATATTCCAACAACCTCAGGATAGCTCTCCACCAGATTCTGCTTCCCAAATACCACTAAGAGATTAGATGATCCCCTAACCATAAACTCTCCAATAGTCAGACATTCTTGCATATGTTTTTTTGTGGGTTTTTCGGACTATGTCAGACATTCTTGCATATGGTTTACTACAGGAAAGGTCGAGTTAACATTTCCCACAATAAAACCTTCAAACATCACTCACTACATTGCTTGCTTCTTCAGCCATTTTACTAAATGCTGAGGTAGTATCTTTCGTGAACAGGTCTACCACCTGTCACGACAATATATGCCAGTAGGAAAAGGGACTGAATTTTCGTGAAACGTTAATATAAAGGAGCCTCCATTAAGTAATGGTCCACTCATAGAATGTACTGTATTATATAATAAATGCTTAGCCTAAGGCTTACTGATTGCTGCACTGAAGCAAATGCACAGGACATGAAGCTGATATTGCTATTTTCATTAGATACACAAGCATAAACTTTTTGGAATCAATATTAATCCAACTTGTGATAAAATTGGAACAAGGGAGAGGGGATGGCTTTAGACAGTGCTGTAGCAGAACTAGAACTCACAGGGTCAGATACTGAGACATTTTCATTAGTATAAACTGGACAATTATGCCATCTGACACCTTCCTCAAGCTCCCCTATTGCTTCCTTATGCAGTCTTAATAGCACCTGGAGGGATGGGAAATTATTTATACACAATAATACGTTGTGAGTTATCCTTGTTGTAATGCAGAACATTCTGGAATGACTTGTTCTTTAATGGTAATTAAGAGCCATTAGGTTTACATAAGACTTCCTCATAGGGAGATGAAACATTGTAAAACAACACCTCCAAGTCCCATCCTAGCAAGGTGGTCCATGGTTGATGGTATAAAAAGCTGCTGAGAGATCCAGCAGAACTGACAGGAACATACTCCTCCCAATGTAAGTCAACCACAAAATGCAACCAAAGCTTTCTCTGTCCTATAGCCAGGTCAGAAAACAGACTGGAATGGCTCTACATAAAATGTCCCATCCAGCACTGGGTGGCCAACACACAATATAGCTCTAAGATCTTCTGGAGAGGCCCTTCTTTCTGCCCCACCACTTTCTTGGCAGCTATTCCTAGACTTTGTAACTCTTTCCTAGAGAGACCAGACCGGCCCCATTCCTCCTCTTCTTCCTTTAGCAAGTCAAAAATATTTTTATGCTGTGAGGCTTTTAGAAACTGACTAGGGTGTAGTTTTAATGCTGTGCAGTGCTGTTTTTAAAGTCTGCATGTAGTCTTTAATGAATTGTAATGTTTTTAATGTTTAATGTTTTAACTTTGTAAATTGTTTAATCACTTTTTAAACAACTCTTATGTTTATTTATCCGGCAGGCATAACCATACGACCTTCTATAGTTGATTTTAAAAAATACTCCCATTCTGATTTGATAGCATGGAAAACAGATGATGTCTTGGATATTTTAAGTCACTGGTAGTAACATTGCTGGCTGTTATTGTTGTATTTTAGATAATATTGTTTTTTCTATTTTGTATTTTGTACTTTGTATTTTGCACTGTTGATTTTTGTTGTGATCCCACCTCGATCCACAAGGAGAGGCGAGAAATACAAATAACATTTATTATTATTATTATTATTATTATTATTATTATTATTGGCTTTGTATAGTTTTAATTTGTATTGTTTTAAAATATTGTTAGCCACATTGAGTCCTATTAATGACATGAAGGCAGGATATTAATTAATTAATTCTGCTAGAACTAGTGGACAGCCAAAAAGACAAACAAATGGGTCCTAGAGCAGATCAAGCCAGAAATCTTCCTAGAAGCCAAGATGACAAAACTGAGGCTATCATACTTCGGACACACCATGAGAAGGTACGATTCATTGGAATCAAAAATGATGCTAGGAAAGGTTGAGGGAAGTAGAAAGAGAGGAAGGCTGCATGGTAAATGGACAGACTCTGTTAAGGAGGTCATGGGCATGGGTTTGCAGGAACTAAGCAGAGCAGTAGATAATAGGGAGTCTTGGAGATGTCTCATCCATGGGGTTGCCATTGGTCAGGATCGACCCGAGGGCTGTAAACGACAACAACAACCTGCTAGAACTGGTTCATTGAAATAGCTCAACAGAATTGCCTACATTTTGGACTTTCTTAGGGAACACTGCTATGGGGATTGGCATGAAAAATCACCACACTTCAAAATTTGCTGCTATATTGCCTGTTGCAATTACATGATGGATATGCATGCAAAAAGTTCAGTAGCTGGCATCTCTGGATAAAGCAGGGAAATACACTAGTCTAAAACTTTGGAGAGCTGCTGCCAATCAGTACAGATAATGCCAAATAGAAAATACAGATGTACAAAATTACTACTCTGGATCAAGTTATGACTTGATCCAGAGTAGCTTCCTTTACACTTTACAATCATGATACTGTACACTTATCTTGCTGTACACGAGAAGAGTTAGTGTCAGAGGTTTTCAGCTACAGTGCTCATAATTCCAACCAGCATGACCATTTGTCAGAATTAGAAGGACACATTGGGCTGGATGGGCACTGTCTGGGAGATTCTGAGAGTTATAGACCAAAAAAGTAACTTTTGCAAATTCTGACTACAGAAGACTTAGCAACTCAGATGACAGACAGCAGTTTGCTTATTGTTTGTTGAATGATTACATTTTTATTTGCTTAGTCACTGCTATTCTGATAACTATTTTCAATGCCAAGCCCTATTTCCAGGATCTGACTGCTTCAATTTCCTGTCATTAAAAAAGAGAAAGCATTTTACAGATCAATCAATTTCATTTTCTATTTACTTAATGGGCTGGGGGAGAACCCCAGCTAATGCACTGCTGTTTCCTAGGTAGCAAAAAATAGTTGCAAGGGCAGATCTGTGCTCGATTCCCAGTTGCAAGGATCTCCATTCCATCACTGCCTGTTCAGACTTCAGTGTAACTTTACTCATTTCTTTCCCATATTCCAACAAATTTACGGCCAAACCCAGTTTCCACAATCTAAATCTAATTGTAAAGTAAATATTTGCATAGAGCCCATTGACCCTTGTTCGTGGAGACTAGCAATTGCATTGAGAGCCCTATATTTAACAGATGTCCACTTTTTTATCTACTGAAGAATCATAATGTGGAAGTTAACCTACTCTTTCCTGTCTGCCCTTCCCATGAAAGCGCAGCATTATGTACTGTACATAAATGTGAGGCTCTAGGCCTACCCAAGAGCCCAAGCCTTTACCGCTGTTAAAATAGCATTAAAAAGATATAGCTACCTTCCTCCCTCCATCCCTCCCTCTCCCTCTCTCTCTCTCTCTCTCTCTATATATATATATATATATATATATATATATATATCATACAAAAATATAATTAAACAATTAATAAAATTAAAAGGAGCTGAAAGTGTTACCATTATAAAGAAGAACAACAAACAACACAGCACATAAAATGTCCTTTCCCCTTGAGCAGTCTACCCCCAAAGACCTGCTGAAACAAAGAGGTCTTCACCTCCTTATGAAATGATAGCAAGAAGAATGCTAATCTAGTCTCTCTAGAAGGGGAGTCCCAGAGCCTGGGAACAGCTACCAAGAAGGCTCCCTCCCAGGTTCCCATGTGCCTGTGTGCATGGTGGGACAGAGAGAAGGACCAGGACATCTCAAGTCACAGGCATGTTCATATAGGGAGTTATGGAGAGAGCTTACCTCCCCCCCCAAAAAACTCATCCTGTGATACATCCCAGGTCAGCATGTTCATCCATGATCAAGTTCTGAACTGCAGTGTTTTACCATTTATTGACCAGATACTGGCCAACAGCATTTTTAGACCAGGTGAAGGGAGCTGTTACTAGGGCTTATTTGGTTATTTGGAGTGCGGTTAGTTGGACTATGACTCTGGAGATGTTGGGCAAGACACATGCTTTCAGCCTCAGAGGATAGCGATGGTGAACCTCCTCTATAGGTTTGTCTTAGGGTTGCCGTAAGTCAGAAATTACTAGAAGGCACACAACAGTACTCTGTTACTATGAAACCTCCTTAAAAATAAAGTTCTTAAGTGATGCTATGTTACTAGTAATGAACCTATATTAAAATACATATAAAGAACTGGTTGATGCTGTCATTTTGGCACCACATAGGGTGTTTTAATTAAATAGACCATGGAGCCCTTTCTCCATCTAAAAAAGCTCAATCTATACTTTGAACGCTTTGAAACTTTCTCCATCGTGTTCAGGTCCAGAAGAGTAGAACTAAGGCAGGTAGGAGCCACTCGTTGATGCTTAGGATTCATGATAGTTTGTTTGGAAGAGGTTGAAAAGTGTTACAGTATTTCCTTAGGGTTACATTTGGCAGATATTGTCAGATAATAAATGTATCTAGCTTTTGCAGTTTGACCTACTATGGAAGAGTTACTTTAAAGAATACAGTCTCAGTAAGTTTAGT
This sequence comes from Sceloporus undulatus, assembly GCF_019175285.1. Lineage (NCBI taxonomy): Eukaryota > Metazoa > Chordata > Lepidosauria > Squamata > Phrynosomatidae > Sceloporus > Sceloporus undulatus. Next base: position 145,005,076 of record NC_056526.1, on the reverse strand, counting down.
GAATATGCTTACTGGAGGTTCTATAAATTGCAGTTCAAATAATAATAATCATCATGATCATCATCTGTCTTCTGAGCTCTGTGTCTGGTTTCCTTGAGCTAGTGCATTTCTATTATTTTCTGTGGGAAGCCTACTTAGCTTCTCAAAGGCAATTCTTTATACAGTAGAAAGTCTACACAGTGGTACATACAAAGCTCCAGATACCAATGATAAGCTGGTGTATTTGTGATGCTGCTGTTTATGAAAATTCTCAGTAGTTTGAAAAATGGCATGCTTTGATCTTCTAAAATGAAAGCAGCTAGATTGCATTTTCTATCCTACAGACTTGAATCCTATTTTATTTCTCCCCTCCCTACCAGACCCATTTTTACTTAGTTTTTATTAAGGAAACACATCAATCTTTGGGGAACATTCTTTAAATTCTTCAGGTACATACATCATTGGAGCATATATAAACCACATTGCTTTATTCTTCATTCTTCCCTTATATTTCACAGGATCTGAGACGAGCCTTTGCTTGCTTGCTAATTTTGTTTAATTATTGAGACTCTGGAGCACCTCTGCTTGATGCTTTAGGCCATTCATGTTGGCACCTTTATTGAGTTATTTTCACAGAACAGCTTTTCCAGTTTATGAATTTTCTACTTCATCCTGTGATGAGGATGGTGATGGAACAGCTATTCTAATAGCTGAGCTAAAAGAAGATCTACACAGGTGAAGATACTTTCACTTTTTGTAATAGTAGTACTACTTGGTAAATTGTTGACATGAAAGTGAATTCTACATTAACATGAAAGTGAATAGCTGGAAGCAATCTTGGCAGTCTGACTCCCTGTTCAATGCAGATTCCACAATGGAGGAAACAAATGCAGCATCTCTGAAATTATGTTTTAAGACATAAAATGGATAAATGATTCCCTGTAGCACAAAAACATAATGTATCATGAGATATGTTAGCTGCTTATTGGCACAGGTGTTGTATAATCTTTATACATACAGTATTGTTCAGTCGAGAACTTATTGTTTGGACTACAGTGGCTGGGGGATTCCAGAGGCTGCACTCCCCAAAAATAACTTTTTCAAGATTTGATCCAATTCTTGCTGAGTCAATATTGGGAATACAGTACAGAGATGAACATGTCATGACATGCTGATGACTAAGCCAGTTATATTTTGGAAATCAGCTGATTTATTGTTCTCTTTAGTGTAGAAAGGAGTATCGCAAATATTGGTAGCTCACGGTCCTCAGGACCTCATCTCACCCTGCCATTTTTCTTGGACCATTGGCAGATTAATCATGATAGAAAGAAATTCTCTTTGCTGTCAGTGCCCTTTGCTGCAGAACACATTTAAGCATTTCAACAAGTGCTCTGGTTAGAGCATGAGAAGGCCATGTGGAAGAAGAAATCAAAAGAAACATTGAGATCATATTGTAGTTTGTTTGTTTAACTCATAATGGCCCCATACAGACTGCCAGAATAAAGCTGCTTCGGGTCACTTTGGAGGTATGCTGTTTAAATGATGCATGCGTCCTAAGAGTCCGGAAGCTGCACCAAAGCTGCGCTCCAGTCTTTAGGACTAGATTGTGGCTTTGGTGTGGCTTCCGGATTCTTAGGATGCATGCAACATTTAAACAGCATACCTCCAAAGTGACCCGAAGCAGCTTTATTTTGGCCTGTCTGTATGGGGCCAATGAAACGAACTGGAAACTCCGGTGCTTATTTTTTCCTGATCAAGTCATCCTCTGAGATGCAGATTAGAAGTCTGAGGAACTGATGGTAGATCTCTCAAATAGATATATTAACTCAGTTCTAGGCTCCATTGGGGGATACCAGCAATTTTCTGTTCATGGAGATTGATCACATCTCTGCAACTTCACAAATTCATTGCTTCTTTACCTCCTGAGGTTTCATAAAAGGATTTTGGCCTGGTTAACTCAGGAAATGGTAAGGGTGACATATACTAGTATTCAGTCAATGTATAAACAAGCTAATTTGTTGAACTTCTCTGCCTGTTTTGCAATAGTGTAAATGATGTGAACCAGATGAGTAAAAGAGGCTTTATCCATAGTATGGATGTGTTCCACTAAACATTTCAGAACTTAAATGTATCACAAAATGGCTTCTTTGGGATATAAGAACTCATTATAAAGCTAAGTATTCTGAGAATCTGATTTTCCTGTGCTGCCAAGGTACACATTTACGCAAAAACAGTTATGTTTCTGAATGATGCCTTCAACTGTGCTGGAAGGATAATATGGGAAAATGTCCTGGGAATAGCAAGTATATCATAAATGGTGGACAGTATTTATAATGAACAATATTTGCATTATTGGAAAACAAATCAGGGAAATTTTTGCTTTCAAAGAACTAGCCATGTTAGTATCTTCCAGCATAAAAAAAGAGAAAGGGAGAAGATTTTATTTATTTATTTATTTATTTATTTATTTATTGGCCTGAGCTTTCATTAATATAAAGTCACTTCATTGTGGGAGTGGGATAGCATGGAATAGTATTCAGAAAGATGCTAATCATGATCCTTGCCCTAAATTTTGAAAGGGCTGGGCAAGATGATGCAGCTCTTTCATACATTAGTTAGTTAGTGCTTAGTTAATGATGATGTGTAAAAGCAATAAATCTGCTTACCAAAAGCCAGTTTCCCTGTCAGTTTTCAAAAGTCAGTTTTCAAAACTCTATCTGAGAAGCTTATTTTGTTTTGTTATATGTACAATAGCAAGGGCTCTTGTATTAATATATGTTGTGTGCCATGAAGCCCTTATCTTTCTTACCTCTGATAATGGATTGGAATTTGTGAAAACAATTCAATTCAGCTGTTTCTCTTTCTAGTCTTCCTTTGTAATTGCTTTGTTCAATGATTCCTCTAGATCCTTGCTGTATGTCCAAGGAAGGTTCAGATGTTCTGTAGCTGTTTTTGAGTACTGCCATTTCTAATGTCAGATTTGTGTCTATGAATCCTCTTGCACAGAGATTTTCCTGTTTGTCCAGTGTAGAATGTGGAGGGGCATTGCTGGCATAGGATGTCATGAATCATACTAGAGGAAGAGCAAGTAACTGCACTTCTAACTTTGTGGGTATTATTATTGGCTCCTGTAATATTGCTCCCAGAATAGATGTGGGGTCAGAGTTGGCATCTGGATTTATGGCAGGGCCTTGTTCCTGGTATCCTGGGAACATATGGTGTCAACACTATATAGCATATACATTATATATACATTTTTCTTGTTGTTGTTACTTTAATGCTAGCCTCCTTTTTGTCAAAGCCTGTACAAACAGACACACATGCAATCCACCTCCCAAGAATGGCAATAATTTGAATTAATTCAGTCATCATTTTGCCTGTTTTTTTAAAAAAGAATATACAAATAGCTAAAGCAGTACAAATGCATTATTTTGCAAACTAAGCTGTATGATTAATAGCGCTTTTTAAAATATCATATGGGCCAAATCCTAGTTATGGTGTAGGTTTTATAGCATAAATTCTTGTCCCTTGGTCCTATTTCATTGTTATTGCCCTTGAAACTAGGCACACTTTATAATTTATTACCCATTGTAATCCACCTGCATTCCAGCAGAAGCAACATTTTTTACTTACTTCCAGTTTTATATGCCTATATCGGGAAATATCTGTTAATCGTTTCTAAAATAATAATAATCCTGCAATAGATCACAGTGCAAGACCATGGATTTAACCAGCAGATGTTGTCATTACCCATTTCTGCACATTCATGAATAATCTCACTGAAATCAAGGACAATTTTCCAGGGTCATGAATTAGTTAACATAATTTTACAATTTAGGTAACTTCCTCATCCTTCATGTAATATGTCAGGGCTGCTCACTTAGAGTTTTTCTGTAGTAGTGGGTGGCAGGACACAGGAGTTTAAAATGTATGGTGAGGCTAAACAATCTGTACTGTGAGAATGAATGCCTTCAAAGATGGCAGAATGAAATGGCTGCCCTGCAGAGGCCTGTTAGACCTGCATTCCCCCCCCCCCCCCCCCCCCCCCCCCCCCCCCCTTTACCCTGCCTCCCCCCCCCCCCCCCCCCCCCCCCCCCCTTCACACCCACTAACTGGTTCAACTTGAGAGATTTGGGGGCAAACTTTGTGAGCTGTAATGAGTTGCTACACAGAAATGATTGCATGTGTGATACAACAATTAAACGGAGGTTTCTGGTTTATTGATTGGACTGTTGCATGTATCCTGCTTCTTCAAGTGTTGAGAACTTTCATATGCAACACTACCAGGTCTGAGGGCCATTCACACTTAACAATTATAGTACTATTATTCCACTTTACATGCCATGGTTGCATCCTGTGGGATCCTGGGATTTGTAGTTTGGTGAGGCATTAGAGCTCTCTGGATGAGAATTCCAAATGCTATTTCCTAAACTGCAACTTCCAGGATACCATAGAATAAAACTATTTTGCAATTAAAATGTAATAATAGAACTATAATTGTCTAGGGTGAAAGGGGCCATGGTTTCTCTTGAATGAGAAATCATGGAAGATAGTGGCATCTTTTTAATATATGCTTGAGTTATAAGTGTACACACAACGTAAGTGGAGGTGAACAGATGGCACTCCTACAATGCTGGGGAAAGCGGGGGAGGCACTAACACAAAACAATGCCAGGAGAGAATCTCTAATCTCAGAGCACATGAGGTTACTGGAACTTGCCCAATGAATTTCAGAAAAACATTCCTTCATTATGGGCAAATAAACATGGGATATTTATATAAATGTAAAATTCCCATACTGATAAAAGCAAGTGAACATCAATAATTACTCAATATAAGAGCATATGAACAAACCATGGATATGTCTTAAAATGTATACTTTAAAGCATGAGTGATTTCAATACATTAAATAGTATACTGTACTGCTTATGCATACTATTTTAGACATACACTGACTGTGTAACATTTAAAAACAAGAAGAAAGCCTGGAAACTCTTGTCATGGGGGGAGAAAACAACAAGAGCAAATTCCGTAACTGGTTATATTTAGGAATAAAACATCTTTATTGCAACAATGAACATGGTCATATGTCCCCTGTGACTTCAACAAAACACTAGCCTATTGCCAGCCCCCACCCTCAATTCCCAGAGAGAAGTTGTGCATCTTCAATGTGTCTTCTTCCAGCTTACCAAATCTGCTCTGGCTGTCCCATAATGTACTTTGTTACTCATCTTTGCACACATTTATCCCTTCCTTTTAGGTCCAGGGTCAATTTACTGTCCTTTAGCCTTCTGCTAACTGCATGGATTGCCAAAAAAAATCTAGAAAAGTCTGAATTATCGGTTTTAGTTTTGAAAACAATGCTTGAAATTCAGTATTGCAGTTACAGCTACCATTGGCAGAACCATGCTGCCAGAATCTGGGGATAGTTCCAGACCAGTTTTCACAGCACAATTGTGCTTGCATCACACAGAATTCTTTTCAAGGGATCCAGGTGTGTTATATTCAATTCATAGGACTCTTGCACTTTTCTACTGCTGCATTTGTTGTTTTTCTTACCTTTTCAACTCTTCTTTTTACAATCAAAAGGTGCTCTACAGCAAATACAAATCCCACCCCAATGGATTTTCTCTGGAAAGAAAAATGATGGAAGAAACAGTGGAGGATACATCACTTCTGGACTTCCATAAGCCTCTATGAATGGGGCAGTGCATCTGCAAAGTAAAAGACTTGTTTAGAAACACTGAAAAATATGTTGAAGAGGAATCATAGAATCATAGAGTTGGAAGAGACACAAGGGCCATCCAGTCCAACCCCCTGCCATGCAGGAAATCCAAATCAAAGCATCCCCGACAGATGGCCATCCAGCCTCCGTTTGAAGACCTCCAAGGAGGGAGACTCCACTACACTCTGAGGAAGTGTGTTCAACTGTCGAACAGCCCTTACAGTCAGGAAGTTCCTCCTAATGTTGAGGTGGAATCTCTTTTCCTGCAGCTTGCATCCATTGCTCCGGGTCCTAGTCCCTGGAGCAGCAGAAAACAAGCTTGCTCCCTCTTCAATATGACAGCCCTTCAGATATTTAAACAGGGATATCATATCACCTCTTAACCTTCTTTTCTCCAGGCTAAACATACCCAACTCCCTAAGGCGTTCCTCATAGGACATGGTTTCCAGACCCTTCACCATTTTAGTCGCCCTCCTTTGGACACGCTCCAGTTTCTCAATGTCCTTTTTTAATTGTGGTGCCCAAAACTGGGCACAGTATTCCAGGTGGGGCCTGACCAAGGCAGAATATAGTGGCACTATTACTTCCCTTGATCTAGACACTATACTTGATGCAGCCTAAAATTGCATTGGCCTTGTTAGCAGCCGCATCGCACTGTTGACTCATGTTCAACTTATGGTCTACTTGGACTCCTAGATCCCTTTCATATGTTGTCTCCTTAAGCCAGGTGTCCCTCATCCTATATCTGTGCATTTCATTTTTCCGGCCTAAGTGCAGTACCTTACATTTCTCCCTGTTGAAGTTCATTTTGTTAGCTGTGGCCCAGCTTTCTAGTCTATTCAGGTCATTTTGAATTTTGATCCTGTCCTCTGGAGTATTAGCTATTCCTCCTAATTTGGTGGCATCTGCAAATTTGATGAGTATGCCCCCAATTCTGTCCTCCAAGTCATTAATAAAGATGTTGAATAGCACTGGGCCCAGGACAGAGCCCTGTGGGACCCCACTGGTCACTTCTCTCCAGGATGAAAAGGAGCCATTGTTGAGCACCCTTTGGGTTCGTCCGGTCAACTAATTACAAATCCACGTAACAGTTACCTTGTCTAGCCCACATTTTACAAGCTTGTTTGCAAGAATGTCATGGGGAACTTTGTCAAAGGCCTTACTGAAATCAAGATATATTATATCCACAGCATTCCCTTCATCAAACAAGCTGGTAACTTTATCAAAGAATGAGTTAAGGTTTGTCTGGCATGACTTCTTTCTCTGAAACCTGTGTTGACTTTTTGGGATTATGGCATTGCTTTTTAGATGTTCACAGACTCTCTTTTTAATGATCTGCTCCAGAATCTTTCCTGGTATTGATGTCAGACTAACTGGACGATAATTTTATTCCCCTTTTTGAAGATGGGGACAACATTTGCCTTCCTCCAGTCTGCTGGCACTTCTCCTGTTCTCCAGGAGTTTTCAAAGATTATTGCCAATGGCTCCGATATTACATTTGCCAGTTCTTTTAATACCCTTGGATGGAGTTCATCTGGTCCTGGAGACTTAAATTCATTTAGGTTAAACAGGTATTCCTGTACTATCTCTTTAGTTATTCTGTGCTGAAATTCCCCTATTCTGTCCTCTGCTCCATTATCCTCAGGTTGAGCACCCTTTGCCTTCTCTGGGAAGACTGAATAGTTGTGTCTTTCAATTGGCAGTACATAAATCTTATATGAAACTCCCTGAGCCACGAGGAAGTGGGCCAGGAGGAACTCTGACCTTATTCTATATCCTTTCTGTTTCAATTGATATATTGTCTTGTGAGATTTTATGGCTGGTTTCTGTATCTTACCAGCAAAGCACAAATCTATGCCAGTTTACCACTGTTTGGCTGCCACTGCCACTGGCTGCATAACACAAGTTTGTAATCCAACACCACGCTGATTCAAACTCATGGTCTATCAGTGGCCAACAATTCCAACTTATTAATCCTGCAGTGGCATCCACACTGCTTGGAGAAGCTTCCAAAATCAAAAGTGTGCAAAATAATAAATGTTAAAATCCTCCACTTTGTCATTTATATTTTTGTAGCATATAAGAGAATGAGAAACCTTATCTGTCTTGCAGAGAGGGTGGAGGAATCTGCTGATGTGCATGAGGAGCAGCTTATGAGGATAAGGAGACAGATGTCTCTCAGCCTCTGCTGAATCACTCTGATGTCTGTATTAGATGTCTTGCAGCTGCTTCCATTATTTTATTCTGCCATACAAATGGTGGCATCCACTGAGGCAGATGGAATAGAGAAAAACACGAGAAAACTGCTACCTGCCAGCCTACCATATGTTGCTTAGAAATGTGGGAAAATCCCATGGGTGAAGGACTGAGAGAAAAGTAAAGCTGCTGCATGGATAGACAAGTGGTTAAAAGACAAGCTAAAGGAAAGGGAGAACAGGGGAGACCTAACTAGGGTATCTGGGATAGGAAAGGTACATGCAGGGAGAGAGGTGGTTTATAACAATGCATTACTGCTGCAGCACCTTTTTAAATATTTATGGTACCAAGAGATCCCCCTTCCATCAACAGCACATATGTGCAATTCTTAAAAAGCTTAATTTTCTATCTGTGAGGCAAATTATGTTCTCTCATCTTGCTGGCTCTCATCTTGAGCTAGATTAATATTCACATAGTGACCACATCCTGTATCTTTTAAGCATCCTATGTCAATAGCCTTCTTCTGAAAGTAACATGTGGCCCACCATATATTCAGTGCTTTCTATAATTTCTGATCATGACAATACTAATCCACAGCTATATAATGACAGTTGCTATCACACTGTACTGTGTGGTACCTTCTGAAAACACAAAACAGAATGACAGACAGAAGTCTTCAACTAAGATTTTTAACATTTCTAGGACAATATCTATCTTTAAGACCCAGGACTGTCCTGTTATACAAGAACTAGTTGGGTGGGAGACTTCCAATGAACACCAAGTGGTGTAGGCTATATTTCAGAGGAAGAAACTGACAAAACCACATCAGACTACTTCTTGAAATCCCTGTGAAATTCATGGGGTTACCATAAGTTGAAAGGCAATTTGAAGGCACACAAACAAACACAAGAAGGTGACATAGTACTCATTCTACTGCTCTAAACCAAAAGCATCTTTCAGTTTCTCCTGCAAGTTCTGTTAACTCTGAAGATTTCTGGGCTTTATTTCATAGAGAGACAATACACCACAGTACCAAAGATAAGAAGGAATCTTGAATCACCAGTTGTTCCTAGCTAGAATACTTCTGCATACCTACGTAGCTTCCCTGACTCTACCTTGTTTTTTCTTTTGTTCATCCTTTGTTTCTTTTCTTGACTTTGTTGATGTAAGCTTTCTGCATTTGCACAGCCTCCCTGTCAATATGTGTGTGTGTGTGTGTGTGTGTGTGTGTGTAAAATTTTAAAATCTTTAAGCAGTTATAGGACACAACTGAATACACATGGGCAGAGTTTTCTCTCTCCCAGTATGTCAGTCTGCAGCTGACCAAACAATGGATTATGGGCAGAAACACACATTGACAAGGAAGATCACTTTTGGGACAAGGGTGATCTGCTCAACACTTTTCTCTCAGTTAGTCAAAATACAGTAATAATCTCTCTCTGGCAAATTTTCATCAGCAAAATGGTGGGAAACCTGAGAAGATGTCAGTCTTGTATTTCTGAGGGTTCTTGATGAATTACTATCTAGGCCTCTGCCTCAGTCCTTTCAAGCTGAAATCACTCTTTCAGACTCCCCACCCTGAATCCAAGATTTTGGCCAGAGAATTGTGTTGGTTTATTCTCTTCCTTAAAATCTCTGTTTGGCTTAGAGGACTGTTGTTAGTCATCTTCTTCTTTGCACTACCCCAGACAACAGTACAGCTTTCCTAGGTTCCCTGCAGTAAGACCCAATGGGACCTTGGAAAAGTAAGGCGCTTTACAGACCGCCCAAAAAGGGCAGTCTGCCGGCGCCTCCGTTTCCGCCACCAGGAAGCCTCAGTCTCCAAACGGGGAGGGTTCCCAGAGGAGGAAAAAGAAACTGCAAAAAGCGGCTTCTTTTTGCTGTGTGGTAATGACACCGCAAGGCGCCAATGGTGCACTTGTGGTGTCATTTCCACACCACGATGTGCGGACGCTAAGCGTCTGCTATGTCAAAATGGTGGCGCCCATGTAGAAAGGGCGCTGCCATTTTGTACGTGCTCGGCATGTACTAGGGTTAGGGCATCTGGAAGGGACGCCCTTTCGTAACCCTAGTACATGCCAAGCATGTACTTTTTGCCCGTGCGGAACGGGCCTAATGTTTTTAATTCCTAAAATTTACCTTTCAAGGAGTATTTTCCCTCCAGATTGAAGCTCTTCCTATCTGCCCCACTCTTTTTCTATGTATATGTCTCACAGAGAGTAGTCCCTCTCTTTTTTGAACTCTTTTTAGGAACCCTTAAATATCAGAGCGCTTAACTCAAACCCTCTTAAGTCCTGTGAGATTACTCAAATGAGTAGTATTTCCCCCCCCTAAAGCAACTGGGATACGTTAGGTAGTTTCTTTGTATTTGCATGCATTATTTGCCATTAATGAAACTATATCAATTCTTTTGCTATTCCAAAATTCAGTTGTTGTGTATATTTTGGTTCTGTGTTCATTTCAATCCCCCTTTTAGATAATTCTGTTTAGATAATTCTGTCTTGACTTCAATTTGCCTAAAAGACACACTACTGCCAAGGTCTCATGCTCCCTTACAGGCATGGCAAGTTCATGCATATGCTCTAAGGAGCATAACTGGTAACACCTTCTTTCAATATTTAACTTTGTTGATCAGTTCTGCAGGCAGTTCCTTAACTGTCTCAGTTGTGGCCACTGAATTCAAGTGACCTAGCTTTCAGTGTGGTATAGTTCTTTGGTCTCCATGAATCCCAGCTCATCACAGTTGACTTAGTATGGCTACACCTAGTGATCTTTCCTACTGTTTGCTTTTGCAACAATGAATCATGGCCTTAGAATACCTGACAATTACTGCGTGCTGAATCTAAAAGAAAAAACATGTAATTTAAAAGGAAATCTATCTTTATCTCTAGACAGTAATCACAGCTTACATTGTTTTATTCTCAGTGCCTCTAGGTCCAGTGATTCCATAACATTAGTCATCCCTTTGGGAAAGTGTGTACATGTCTTTCTATGAATGTGTGCAACGTGTGATCACTCGAAATGCTCAATTCCAGGGAGTTTCTGCTGAATTGGCTCTATATTCCTCAGCAGTGTTGCATCTACATTTTATATAAGGATAAACATTGATTCTCTTACTGTTTATATTTCAAGGAAGTTAGTCTTATCAATACATCATATTCAGTTCTAATAATGCTGCATGAAGTTGCATCCATACTAACAGACCACTTTAATCTTGTTTATTGTGTCCTGTAGATACTTTGAAAATTGATATTTTACACAGAGAAAATATAGGCATTTCAGGAAGCTGCGTCGTAACCATTTCATCAAGACATTCCAGTATCTTTGGGTGTATTTTGCCACAAGCCTTCACGGTTGAATTAATCCTGCCTAGCTTGAAGCAATCTGCTTATTTTTCCTTCCCATCCCTAAGTGGATATCAGATATTTTTAAAGTTCCAAAGCATTTAAATCCATTGAATTATTTATTAACATAACAACAATGCTTAGAATATTAAAGCTACTTAAATAATTTACCATAAGCCATATCCTTTAACCCATAGGGGATACAATGTAGGCAATGCAGAACTACCTCTGTTCATACTGAGTTTGTTCTGGATGTCATTGCTAATAGTGAATTTATCATAGAATATCTACAGCATCTTTCATGTTTCTCACTCTCATCTACAATGATGAAGTATTTCAGCCCCAGAAAAAGAATCAGGTAAAAGGATGTGAAGTCCAGAAATCCTCTGCCCTCATTCATTCCCTGCCTTCTGTTAGTAAATATTTCAGTGGCTCTGATTCTTTAAAAAAGTATTAATTTTTAAAAGATATGAAAGTAGAAAGCCAGTAGAGATATAGTGGGAGCGATCCAGTTTACTGTAGTGAGCAACATATGTATGAATAGATGCTTGCTGGACAGAAGTTGTGTGGGCTGTGCTCAGTGATAACTTGCCCAGAGAACAAGTTCTTTGAGCCTTGGAGCCAAGGCTGCTGAACTGGACACATGGGATTGGCAGAGAAGTTAATGAACAAAACCTTCAGGGATATGACTGTGATATCCTAGCATGATGGCTCCCTTGCAGCCATAGTGAAGACAGTGCTTGGGGCAGGAAGGTGTCAGTCCCTTAAAAAGCTCCCTTCCCTTTGTGTATGGCCCTTCATGTCAAAGAGGGGTGATGAATGTACTGTATGTATACACCATATGGTGAACTGCTGGATCTGATCCCCTTGCCCGCCACTATTCCCTTCTCCTTTTGTGTCGTGTCTGTTTAGATTGTAAGCCTGAGGGCTGGGATCCATCTAATTTAAAATAATAATAATTGTAAGCTGATCTGAGAGCCTTTAGGGCTGAAGGGTGGGGTATAAATACCGGCAATAATAATAAAAATTGTCTACCTGGTGTGAAAGTTCTAGACACCACATGTCATGTAGATAGGCTTGTAGATAATGCTGGAGTGGAGTTGGTGGTTTTAACATACATTGGCATAAGTGACATGGAGAAATACATTTGTTTTTCAAAATGGCTTTTCAATAATAGACTTTAAATACACCTGCAAACAGGTGTTAAGCATTTACATTTCTATACTGCTTCAAACTGAACTAAGCAGTCTCTAAGTGGTTTATAATGTGTACGCCAATTGCCCCAATAAGCTGAGTATTCATTTTACCGACCTCTGAAAGGATGGAAGGCTGAGTCGACTTTGGAGCCCCTCAGGATCAAACTCTTAACATTGTGGCCACAGTACTAGTATTTAACCACTGTGCCACCAGGGCTCTTCCCCTCCAAAACCTATTTCAATTGCTACACTTCAACCATCATAGACTTACCCGCCTTATACCCAGCATATTTACATTAAGTTCAAACACTGCTCACATATCTCCCTTCCAGTTACATATTACTATGTCAAAAAGTACTATTCCAAAATTCCAGTTGATTTATTGGTGATCCATATGTTGAAGTCAAATCTGTAGTGCAGTTGAGAAATGATAACCAGAAATGTAATTGTGAGGTCCTAAGAAGAACAGAAACAGAGAGTTGATGCTTAACAGTAAAAAGGTAGCAGAACAGCTGTTAAACTAAACCATGAGAAGAATTGGGTCAAATACTATCTCTAGCACATGAAGGTGAAGATGTTTCTGATTTCCCAAATGGGAACATAATGGAAAGAGGCCATGAGCATATGGTAAAATATAATAGCCAGTCAGAAAGATCTAAGAATTCAAGTGGAAAATGCTCATGCCACACAATTCTGACACACCAGGATTTCTATGCTCATGCCTAAAGTCCCCAAGCAAGAATGGGGAGAGTTGGAATGCTTGACTTTGAGAGAGACTATTGAAATAGCCTAATGGAAAGCCGGAGCTCTTTCACACTACCCATTTATAGCACAATGATTCCTCTTTAACTGCTGTGGCAACATCCTATGTAATCTTAGGAGGTGCAGTTTATGGAATGGTACTAAGAACTCTTAGCCAGGGTGCTCTAGTGCTTCACCAAACTACGAACCCCAAGATTTCATAAAGTATTATGACAGTTAAAGCAGAATTATACAACTATGACTAACAGTGCCAGATGGTGGCTTCCATGTCAATGGGTTGGTGAATCCAAGTTTTAGTCCAAGCCTTCCCCAGATAGGTTAAGCATCTCAAACAGCTCTTTTAAACTTGGGACAAAAACAACAACAACGACAAAAAGAGAACGTGTTCACCAACTCACTTACAGGGAAACTGCCAGAAGGCAAGGTTTGCCCCACCAACTAATTTCAAAGGGTTAGCCCCCCAAATTTGTAATAGACTGTTGAAGTGGTTTGAAATTGCCTTCAGTATCTTGAAATTCCAAACCTGCGGCACTGTGTTACCATGGAATACTTCATCAATGCTCGGTGGTTGCTATAAATATTTTGGATACCTCTCATAACAAGGCATAGCAACCAAACAATTTGAAATATGGTTTGATTCACATTTGAGGCTTTCTCTCGGATGGGTGTACAACTGTTTTGTGATCCTTGAGGCTAGAGTTCCTATATCAGCTTAGTTGAGAGGCAGCCTCATTAGATGTATCAGGGTTTATTTCTGAATAGGTATACAGTTAGCCCTCCATATCCATGGATTCTTTATCCATGGATTCAACTATCCACAGCTTGAAAATATTCCAAAATGTTACAAATTCCAAAAAGCAAACCTTGATTTTGTTATTACAGGAAAAGAGGTTCCACCTCAACATTAGGAAGAACTTCCTGACAGTAAGAGCTGTATGATGGTATAGTCTAAAAAAGAAATACAGAGCCTGGAAGTATGATGGCTGACCTTGTGCATACTTACTCATATATGTGTCTTACATTTATGATGCTAATGTATATGCCAGGGGTCCACACCTTTTGGGGCTGGTCATCATACTTTGAAATTTGAGAATGTTATGATGATCCTAACAAAATAACAACCTTGGAGGCCAATCATAAAACATCTGGTGAGCCTAAAGGAAAAAGAACTTGGCCATGAGCTTGAGCACAAGACATGAAAACTGAGCTACAAAACACGAAGCCACTCTTTTGAACCTTGCGTTTTCTGTTCCAGAACCTGTTTCCCAGAGGGCAAACTGATGAGTCTCAAAGACAAATAATTTGTCCAAGAACTGAATACAACACAAAATCCTCCATTGCCAAAATGCATATTTACCTCCATAAAGCAAAATTAAAATGCTGGTTTCACAGAAGAGAAACTGGTGATGCTCCGAGAATCATCACAGGAAAAACATACTTTATATTAAAAATGGGGGAGCCAATATGCACACTTCTAGGGCTGCCAAGTCAAGACTACCCTGGTCTAAGATTTCTGGGCCAAAGCCTGAGGCCTAGAAAACAATGTCTTGTGATGTCAGAGAAGAAGGGTCATGGTGATGTTATAAGATTGATATTACAAAGGGAAGCCTCTAGTAATGTCATTAACCATGATACATTAAGCCTCAACAACAGCTGCACAGAGTATGGCATTAAAGACATCGACCAGAATTCAGCAGATCTTTTCATGCAATATAAATTTGGGTGCACTTAACTAAGTAGCATAGCTACTAAGAAACTGAGTTACTGAATTTCAAAGATTTGTAATTTCAAAGATGTGCATTGGGAGTGCCCAGTGTGCAATGGAATCTCCCCATCGGTGTCCCATTTCACATCAGTGTAGTTATGAAGCAGAAGCCTTCAACTGAATATGGATATTGTGCATCTTTGTAATTCTGTTTCCAGCACACATAAATCCACTTGCAAACACACAATGCCCCAACAGGATTCTAGCTAACAAGTCACACACTTGACATTCCTCCTCCCACCCCCTAATATTGAAGAACAAAGAAGAAAGGTAGGTCTTGAGATCCTGGGCCAGGCCCTGACACCTGGCAACACTACTTTCCACAGACAAAGCAAGCAAAAGCCACATATTCTACAAATACGTTATACCCAGAACAAACATATATCATGCTCAAAGTAAATAAAGCAAAACAAACAACTCCAGCTCTTTGGGGGTAAAGTACATTTTTGGTCTATAACATCTAAAAGCCCACGACCAGTATGGCCAGTGAAAAGAAAAGAAAAAGTCCTCTTACTGTCTAGTCTTTTCAGTGCCAAAGAATACTTCATTTTTATTCTAGCAACATTAGTCTGACATTTTAATCCCTTCCCTTCTCCAAATGGCAACTCACTTACTTTATTCTCAAAACAATTCTGTGAGTTAGGGGTAAGAGGATCTCCATGGCAGAGTCAAATCTTTTTCTCAGTCCGGTCCTCTAAATAAACCATAGTGGCCAGCAATGGAACCTATGTCCAAGTAAAAGGGAATGCAGTTCTACAATATAATCTTAATCTTATTTACTGCTTTTGCAACTTGTTGTACAGCACCCATCACTTTCCCTTCTATATTTCTTTATTTGAAGATCTGCTTTATCTTTAGTAGGTGTTTTTGAAATATATAAGTGAAATACTTATATATATGGACTGTGAAGCCATCAATAACACACTGTGGTGGTAAATGACATTGAGAAGGTACTGTTCTGTGTTATAAAATGTGTTAATGTGAATGCCTCTTAACTTATAGCATAAAATAAAGATCTAAAAGACCTATGGATCATTCTTTCCACTAAGCAAGAAATGGTTGGATTGTTTTGTTAGTGATTATACCCAGGTTGCATCCGTACAGTGTGAGCAGCTGCAAAAAAATCAGGATATTGGAAATGATGTTTCCCTTGTGGGCAGCTACAATAAACTCTTGTTTTTGCTGCTTTGATTTAAAGCAGGAGAAAATCTCCAACGGAATGTGGCTGAACACTGGAGGATTATTTTCCATTTGCAGTACAATGGGGAGGATATTCTTGGGCTCTCTAGAGAGATAAATCTGAGATTTCAATTTATTAACTGTGTTTAAAATGGAACCATGCTGAAAGCATCCAAGTGAATATTAAGTAGAGTTATTATAATGTACATCAGATTAGGCTATAGGATATTTCACTGTATGCTTCACCAACTCATGCTTATCTTAGCTTAAGAGACATATTGTACTGTGCTCATTTCTGGCAATGGTTTCCAAATTCTAGATCAAGTACGGGCTGTGGGATGATAGAGCAGCGTTGCTATAGCCTCCCCTGAATGATTTATGGAGTAGCGTTCACACTAGCTTCAAAGCAAAATGTTCCCTCTTTCTGCCTGCTGAACAGAAGGAGCTGATGCAAACATAGGCATCAGCAAGAGGAACCAAATGGAATATGTGACAAGAAAAACAAGTGCACACAGCAACTAAAACTGAGTAGAACATTTTCTTTTTCTTTAAATGTAATGGATTAAATTTACATGGGCAACTGTATGCATTCCCAAAGAAGATTTCATAAAGGTTGTTCAGAATGTGTAAAATATGCTGCAATAATGAGCATATGCTATATATGTGTGCATGAGAGAGAGAGAGAGAGAGAGAGAGTATATACTCATTATATGAGATATAATAGTTTTAAATAGCTACTCTTATTGTATGTGTGTTTGTGTGTGTGTATGTGTAATGGTATGTATAATTAATAATAATTTGTTTTATTTATATACCGCTATTCCAAAGATCATAGCGGTGAACAGCAAGTAAGCTAATTAGCAAGTAAGCTAATTTGCCCCCAACAGTCTGGGTACTCATTTTAGCAACCTCGGAAGGATGCAAGCCTGAGTCGAGCTTGGGCCCTTTTGCTGGTCTTGAACTCACAACCTTGTGGTTTCGAGTGAATGGCTGAGTACAGGCATTTAACCACTCACCACTAGGGCTCCTGTATGTATTTACATATGTAACTATGTTTGTATCACTGCGATCATAGTCTCTAGATCTAATTATGGACCTTATAACCAGAGCTTAGAAAAGTTACTTCTTTATCTACAATTCTCAAAATTCTATATCCAGTAAAGTCACTAGCCAGGCTGGCTAAGCTATCCTGTGTTTGTGTTGTGTGCCTTCAAGTCATTTCCAACTTTGGGCGACCCTAAGGCCATAGGGTATTTCTTGGCAAGATTTGTTCCAAGGAGGTTTGACACTGACTTCCGCTGAGTCTGAGAGAGTGTGATGGCTGGTTTCATGGCTGAGTGGGAGTTGAACCTGGTCTCCAGAGTTGTAGTCCAGAATTCAAACCACTACACGCTAGCTTCTTACAGAAAACAAAGTTGCATTTGTGGTTATTCGTTGTTAACCGCCCTCGAGTCCATCTCAACCCATGGCGACCCTGTAGATGAGGCATCACCAAGACTCCCTGTCCTCCACTGCTCTGCTTTGTTCCTGTATTCTCATACCCATGAATTCCTTAATACAGTCAATCCATCTAGCATGCGACCTTCCTCTCTTTCTACTTCCCTCCACCTTTCCTAGCACTATTGTTTTTTCCAATGAGTTGTGACTTCTCATGATGTGTCCAAAATATGACAGACTCAGTGCCACTGCCTTTCTCTTCCATCAAGTAAGCATGGCTTACCCAAGGACACCCAATGGGATTCCATGGCTGAATTTCAGTCCAGTCTGGCACTCAAACCACTATTCTTCACTAGCTCTTATTATTTACTCTTGGCAAAGCTTTATGATGACTCATGTGACTACCTGAAGAAAGTGTGGGGAAATTTGAGGATCTTCATTTTTCATTTGAATCTAAGTGACCAACAAGGACTGAAACTTCCATCTGCCCTTGCTGACATAGTCAGTGACAAGGAATTCTGAGAGTTGTAGTCCAACCATATTTAGTGTTGCATTTTGTCCACCTATGGCTTAAATATATATTAGAGTGGATGGAGATGTCATGAGGCAGAGCATTCCATAAAAATGGAATGGTGACTATAAAAAATTAGAGAGTAGAGGCAGAAGAAATGTGCAAAGATATGGAGGCAATAGGATAAGGCTATTGTGAAACCTACATATTAACTGAAAAGTAAAATCTTCACCTATGGCAGATGGGAGATGATGAAATAGGCAGCAATATTAGCTATGGGAGAAGAGTTCAAATGATGCAATGAAATATACAGGTGAAGGTGATCATCTTAAAAGTAGTAACTACAATTAACAGAAAAATGTCTATATGAGTAGGGAAGAAATATACAGAAAAGTGACAAGAACACATAATTTGAGAAATCCATAGTAAGGAGAAGAAAGAAAACTGTTAATAGAAACCAGGTGGATTTAATAAGAACTGTTAAAGAACTTGCCTATGGAAACCCAGAGAGTTCAAAGAGGTCTGAATAGTGACTATGATATTTAGCTAAAAGATTCCTAAAAGACTGCTAGTAGTAATAAGAAAGAGCAGTCAAATGAATAGTTAGAGCATCTGTCAGATTGATGTAATGATAATTATTCAAAGTAGAAATGAAAAGTTTTCAAAATCTGCTGTTGGAAAGAGTTTGAGTGAATTCTCAGCAAGGCAAAAGCCCAAGACAGCTGTCCTTTGCAGCTGCAAAGGGGGAATATGATGCAAGGAAAAGACTGGACACAAAGCTTGGAAAAGTCTCTCTTTTGGACGACAGTTTCCAGAATCCTGCATGGCTGTTGACCATGCTGGCTGGGGATTCTGGAGGTTCTGGTGTAAAAAGTATCTTTTTTGAGCTCTGAACAAACATTTGCACTTAAGAATTCTGCAATGGAAGGTTTTTCATGTTTATGTCTTTAAAATATGCTTTTTATATACACTGTACCAGCTTTGTTTTTCAAGGCAGTATATTACAAGACATGCAAATTTATTTGTTACATTTATATTCTGCCTTGTCCAGTAAACTAGTGGTGATGAACACTGCTTCTCCTCCTCCACACATTTATCCTCACAACAAACCTGTAACATAGATCAGTCTGAGAAAAAGTGAATAATACAACATCATTTAATGTGTTTCATAGTGTGGACTAAAACCTGTATTAGCAAATGCCTAGCTCAAATCTCCAATTTGTTAACAATATGATCATGTACAATACAGTAAAGATTACAATACAGTGTGAATATCCCCTATCTGGAATTCTGAAATACTCCAAAGTTCAAAATAGTCCACATGGGTGGCTGAGGCAGTAGCATCTTTGCTTTCTGATGGTCCAAGATGCACACTTTGCTGCATGCAAAGAATTATCAAAGATATTGTGTATAAAATTACCTTCAGACTATGGACCTTACTGCACATGAGCTCTGCGGAAAGGGCTGAGAATGGAAAGGAAGGGGCCTGGAACAAGTGTGGAATGAGTGGGGGATGCATTTTACTGCACACAGAAGTACCTCACTCATTCTGTTCCAGAGGACTCGATTTTTGAGAACTTTTCAGAACAGTTCCCCAAAATCGCCTCCTCTGGAACGGAATGAGAATGGAAAGGAAGAGAATGGAACAAGTGAGGGTCTTCCTTGTGTGCAGTAAAATGCATCCCCCACTCATTCCGTTCCCTTCCTGGCCCCTTTTGGACCATTCTCAGCCCATCCAAGGAGCCCTGTGTGGTAAGGTGGTATATGTCTAAGGTATGTTTAGACTTGAGTCCCAATTCCAAGTTATGTCATCATGTATTTGCAAATATTCAAAAATTCAAATAAATGAATAGATCCAAAATCCAACCCCCTTCTGGTACCAAACATTTCAGAATAAAGATACACAACCTGTAATATAAAGCAGAAATAAGTTGCAACCTTATCTTGTTATATTTGATATAAAATAAAAATGGGGAGGGGAGCAGAAAGGAAAGAAACAGCAATATATTAAAAGAGACAACAATAGAATCTGAAAAATCACATCCTGCCAGATCAGATACTGTCTCTGTCCATCTGGCTTCACAACTCTCCTGAGTCTATTTGGCTGCTTCTTCCTTTTTGCTGTTCCTCCTCTTCCTCCTGTTTTTCAGTTCATTTCTCACCCCAAAGAAAATGTCATGCTATTGCTTGTTCACTGCAACTTTCACCAAAGTAGGAATGCTAGTAACACCCCATATTAATGGAATATTGCATGTGGCATCCCTTAATAATGGCTTGGCAACATCAGTTTAAACACAGTGGACTATCCAATGCTAGTCATAACCTGCCAGCTTGCTTTGGTGTCACCGGCACGTGCACCTGAAAAAAATAACTACGATAAATTAAGTTTAGTAAATGTCACAATACTAGTATAGATGCCTTATTTATTTCATGGCTTTTAAATATTGCATTAGTTCTGGAATTATTAATGAAATGATGAACTATATGGTGGCAGCATTGCACACTGTTATGCATGCATAAATCTCAGTGATTTCAGTGAGTCATGAACATATAGAATTGACTGCTGTTTTGAAGTACAGTTTACATTCTCTAATTTTAGTGACTTAATGAACAAGCAATTGCAAACATGGAACATACTCTAGTACAGAATATTTGGCCACTTTAACTTAAATGTCTTCATTTCATTTTACAGTCATCAATTTTCTGTAACAATAAAACCAAGTTAGTGATATTTTGCTGGTTTCACTTGAGTTATCTTCTACTGAAAGTAAGAATTTTCATTAGTTGTGGTGGCATGGACCATGGCTGTTACATTTTGAGTTTTTAATTTGGACTCATTGTATTGATCTTTTCACTTGAGAGCTTGATCTTTGCTTACTAATGATGAAAGACTAGCTTTGCTCCCTCAATGATGAAAGACTAGCTTTGCTCACTTAATGGTGAAAGACTAGTCAGTACCTGTTGCACCAATATTATGTATCTGGTGTGTATGGAGAAGTTGAGGAAGTGAAGTGGAGACAAAATCTACACATTGTATTTTGAAATTTCATTGCTTTCCCAGTTAACTTTTGATATTTAAATCATTATATCTCCTTCTTCCCAATAACTATGGTAGAACTTTAATTAATTAATTTACATTTCACTTTTCTCTCTTTATAGGACACATTGGAGACATTCTGGAGACAAAGGAATATATACAGCTCATCAGTGGAAGATCACAGTAGTAGTGGAAGTCTTACTCAGAAATTTAATTTAATTCTCCCTTTTCTCTGCAGTCTCAATAATACTATCTCATAGCAGGGACGTAGCCAGGATTTTAGGAAGGGGGGGGTCCAGACTAAGTACCACCATTATAATGGGGCTTGCGCGCGGTGGCACAGCAGCACACACCATTCATTTTTCTAATGGAAGGGGGGGGGTCCGGACCCCAAGAACCCCCTCCCCCCCTTGGCTACATCCCTGCTCATAGTGACTTTTCACATACACACCTACATTTGGGGTCTGGGTGTCTCATTAAATAATAGCATATGAACCAGAGAAAAGCTTTGCTCAATAGGTCCATTTACTCAGGCATTTGTTTTCTAAATGGCTAATAGGGTTGCCAGGTTTTCAAAACAGCAATAGAGAAGAATTAAAATTCATAATGTGTGAGGCTGACAGTCAGAAAGTGGCTGTAAGAAACTGGGTTCTGCATAAATAAAAGTATTGATTTCAGTTAACTTAGCCACACATTTCTCTGTAAAATTAATCTGTTGTGCACTTTCTCTAAACATAAGTTATATAATACAATTTATGAAAATATTTATTTAGTTTCTTGAGGAGGGAGACATGTATCAACAATCCTGAATCTATTTTAATCATATAAAAATGCTTGACAAGTAACTTGAATTTTAGCTTTGTTTGAATTTACAGAACATCTTTACCTCTCATCAATTCCATGTTCAAATTTGAGATTTGGAGCATTTTGTTGAATCTACATTAGGAACAAGATTACTGGTCCTGAAAAAGGCAACACCTGGCAACCTTAATGCCTTCCCAGATGCCACTCCTACCCAATAGTCCTGAAGAAATAAGTTCTGTTTAGCTACCATAAATAATACAGTGGTACCCCGGGATACGAATTGATCGCGTTACGAAATTTCCGGGATACGAAAAAGTTAGATTGGAAAAAACTGTTCCGGGATACGATGTTTTTTTCGGGTTACGAAATTTATTTCGGCGCGAAATTCAAACGGAAAGCGCGGCTAGCGGCTTTCCAGCGCTAACGGAAAGCCTTTTCGGGTTGCGAAATGTATCGGGTTACGACAGAGCGGCGGAACGAATTAATTTCATAACCCGAGGTAGCACTGTACTTATTTCATGATGCTAATAGCTTCTTAAAGATGGCTAGTGGTGTCTAGGATTCCCATAAGTATCTTTGTCAAGCTCTGAGATGCTGATAGACTTGTAGTCCATGAATTACTGTAAGAAAATCCTGTTTAAAGATTCTGCTTTAAAGATTTCCCATCTGGCTTCCATCACTTTCGAATGTTTGTTGCTAATGACTCTAAGACCAGCAGTGTCATTTTATTCTGGGCGATTTCTCGGAATTAATAATTAGCAGCATCTACATTAAAACTGGATTACAATTAATGTACGATTAGGGGGAAAGCACACCCAAATAATTGATCCTTGCACTATACTAACCTGTGTATTTTTCTTCAACTTGTTGTGTGTCACAAATAAAAATGATCCTTTTCATCATCAGCTGAACAAAAAAAAGTAGTTTATACTAACATCTCATTAAAAAAGAAGCCTTACCTGACAAATGATTTCACACTGTTACTATTTGCTAGGTGAAATACTTAGGACATTATCACATGAGCCTCACTCTGACCACAATCACCCTGGTGGCACAGTAGTTAAATGCCTGTATTGCAGCCAGTCACTCATAAACCACAAAGTTGTGAGTTCAATACTAGCCAAGGGCTCAAGCTCGACTCAGGCTTGCATCCTTCTGAGGTCGCTAAAATGAGCACTCATTTAGTGTGGTTGGGATGGTTTCTGCCACTGATAGTCCCTTGTGCTCTCTTCTGCATTCTCCCTTATCACCGCCTTCTTGCCCTTATGCCTTTGAACTTTTATTTATTTTTATTTATTAACACAATTCTGGAGTAATGCTAATGTGATTTAAGTAAGAAAAGAAAAAGAAATAGGAAGACACCCTGCTTGGGAATAGCCAGGGGGAGGGTGATAGGGAGAGAGGAGGAGACACTAATACTACTAATATTAGAACCCCCACGACAATGATGTTTTCACACCTGAGGACTAATGAGACAGCAGTGCGACTGCAAGCTTATTGGCAGGTTCTACCAATACCTCATAGCAAAGCAGCAACAAAACAGAAACAGCGTTGTGCAATATGTATGACCAAAGGCGTTACTCTCTAGCCTCATTAGTGTTGGTTTGGATATTCATGAGACCATTCCTAAGTGGCTTGAACACTTGTGAATACATTTTCTGGGGGATAAAAGATTGTGAGTATGTGCCTAGAAATAATGTAACTGCAAGGTAGGCACACCAAAGCCATTACCAGGTTCTGTCTACCAAAAGCAGTCTCTGGAGCCCTGGAAACAATAAGGTGTAATATGCAGCCTGCAATGTAGGTTTCTGTGGATTTTCATGTTCTCACAGTGGTCTATTTAGGGGGAGGGAAGATAGAGAAAATGCAGGCAAAGTAGGAGAGAAAGCAGGAAAAAATGTATATGTTTGGAAAACATTTGCGGTGCAGAAGGAAGCAATTTACTTAAAGCTCTGAAGCACCACCATGGTGGTAGTGCAGAATGCCTTGGACACAATTTCAAGCCAAAGCAGTCAACTGCAGTCAACTGCAGAGAGATACCTGGGATCAAAGCAGATGATAAATTTCACCATATTTAGAAGAGGTGGTCATTCAAGTAATGAAAGATGTCTGTTTTCCAACTGATGTGTTTTTACTCACCTACACATGCTTTTTCTCACCTGAATTTGGCATAGTTTGGAAAGAAAAAAAATAATTTAATTTAATTTGCAAGTCTGATTACTGAGGTGCTTGCTTCTACCACTGGATGAAAAGCATGTTAATTGTAGGCAATAGGCATTACCCATAATGTCTAGCTTTGCTTTTGAAATATTATTTTCTGACAGTTTCTTGAATTGGGCCTAAAATGCCTTAAAATTCCCTGGGAGGGTGGCCCAGACCTGTCTGGTGCAGACACATGAAAGAACCTTGCTGGTGGAATTCCCTGCAATGGGATGCTAGAATGGCTGTCCTTTTGCAAGTACATGAAGATTTTTCTCTAATTTAAACAATTATTGGTGATTAACTGGTCATACAGACATGTTTTCAAATGTTTGTATGTGTTTCTGCTTCTGTTTTTATTTTTAAATATGTTGTGGTGTTATAAACAATAGGTGTTTTAACATGATAGCTAATTTAACTGAGTTTTTTAAACTTTTGTATCAGGGTTTTGTTGTTGTTATTGTTGTTGTTATGTTTTGTTTTAACCTTGTTATATACCTTGAGTCCTACATCAGGAAAAAGGCAGGATAGAAATGAAATGACAGAAATAAAGATGTGTCTTGAAGCTTAAGAATAACAATGGGTCTTCAGAAGAATGCTTATAGTTCTTCTGTTCAATTTGATGTGTTTTGGTTCACATGCTACTGTTGTGCTTAACTTTCCATAAACTAAAAACCACACAGAGTAGAAGTGGCACTGGAAGAGTGAATGTAATTCAGTGATGGGCAACTCTACCTTTCATTTAAGTACGGACTCTCCTTGTTATTTCCAATCATAGCTTTTGAGGAACGGGTATAAAGGAACATATCAGATCCTGTTTCAGTGCCCTTTGTTAGTAGTCTCCCTTAAAAGCACAAATTCCTAAACAATCTGTGGAGCTGTTTTGTGAAACTATGCATTCTGTATTCTGGAGTCATCCATTCCTAAAATCTACTCCAATCCCTTCAGCCTAATTTTATTCATAAATCTTGCTGCTGTCTCTGCCTTTCTTAAGTTGAATCTGTATTGTTATTAGGTAAATCATTTTCCTTCACTTCTACACCCCCATTGCTTCCCTAATTGCATTTCAGTTTTCTTTTATGTGTGCACACATGAGCCTAACAGCATAGTAGCTATCTAATAGCTCTATTCAGGCATTCAAAATGGGAGGGGGTACCTCTGTGGGCAAGCAGGTTATCACACATATTACATAGGAAATCCACATCCCCACCCCCAGTGTTCACATGCTATGTGACGTGTGTGTATGCCCAGTTCATATATACAGGGTATGGGGATTCAGGATAGGTCATGGCGTGATGGGCTTACACGGTTGTTTTTACTTACCTGTCTTGTAACTGAACACTTGTGGGTTAGAATCTTCCTGTGGAAGGGAGTTCCACAGCCTGGGAACAGCCACTGAGAAGGCTATCTCTTGTGTCCCACCAGATGGGACTGTGAAAGTGGTGGGATGGAGGGAATACGCTCCCCTGAGATTCTTAACACTTAGGCAGGTCCATATAGGAAAATATAGGCAGATAGACCGGATCTTAGCCACACAGGTCTTTACAGATCATAACCAGCACTTTGAATAGTGCCCTGAAATGAATTGGTAGACAGTTAAGTTATCTTTCTTATGAAAGCAGTCTATCAACAAAACTTGATAAATCATAATATGAGGATTCTGCAGTTTATCATTAAATGTATTATTAGCTTCTGAATTTAAAAGCATTACCACCAAATCTGTCCTTTTGGAAAGAACTGGTTGAGGTGCCAACATATTTTAAATCATTTGTGCTCCAAAAGCATGCTCAGAACTTATCTGAAACATAACAAAACTCACAAAACAAGAATAGTCAGTGATTAGGGATCACAGAAGCTGAAGTCCAGCAATTTCTAGAGCCCCATGCACTCGCCATCCCTGGAGTAGGAAAAAGCATATGTAGTGATGTAGATCAGGATGAAGAAGCCAAAATGTGCCTGTATTGTACCAATGAAAGGCAAAAGCACAATATTTTCTCTGACCCAAGCTAGCAAACAGTTCACTGTTGTAGCATGCAAGGCACACAAGCCATGGGCATCTGCTGTAAGAGTTCAGCTGTGAGAAATTTTGTAAGGTAGGATAAATGAAGGGATGGAAGGGAAAAGGCAGATCTGTACATGCTGCAAGCCAGCTACCACCACCTCACCCTCAGGTGTAGGGAAAGCTGCAAATCACATTTAAAGACAACTCAAGGTAGGACACAAACAACCAGCCAGCACATTAAGAAACACATTTTTAAAGCTCTGCCTCCTTGCCTGCCAGCTACATAGAGATAGGATGTTGATTTATGGTGTGTGTGGTTTTTTTATTTAACTTAAAAGATTACAAAAACAAGCTATGATGCAGCCCGACAGGTTCACAATACCTGTTTTCAGTGCACAATAAAACTTGCCCATTTCTCTGCTACATTAAATGCCCGTTGCTTACCAGGGTATTATATGAATAGCTGTGGTATTATCGAGACATTTTAATATCCATTCCCTGACAGCCGAAAAATAAAGTTTTTTCCAGTATCTTGCCCTTGCTGTTTTAGCTACAGTGAACAAGTTCATGCAGAGTGATTTTACAATAATGAAAATACCATTTTATATTACATTAAATAGCACTAATAAAGAATTTAAGCCAAGATTAACCAAAGCAGGAAAAGTTATTTATAAAATATAATTAAATGCAGTTACAGGGTCAAGGATTCAATAGTAATTACTTATGGGTAATGAAATAGTTCAGCCAGCATAGTATAATGGTTTGAGCACTGGATTACCACTTTGGCGACCAGGGTTCGAATTCCCACTCAGCAATGGAAACCCACTGGATGAAACTGGGCAAGTGACATTCTGTCAGCCAAAGAGGAAGTCAAAGTCACCCCCCCAAAAAAAAATCTTGCCAAAAAAAATCCTGTAATAGATTCACCTTAGGATTGCCATAAGTCGGAAATGACTTGAAGGCACACAACAATAAACTGACATGGAATGTTTTTTTAAAAAAAGCTTTACATGTACTTTCTCAAAAGTAATTGCAGTCAACTTTTCATAACCATTGA
Organism: Sceloporus undulatus; assembly: GCF_019175285.1. NCBI lineage: Eukaryota > Metazoa > Chordata > Lepidosauria > Squamata > Phrynosomatidae > Sceloporus > Sceloporus undulatus. The sequence goes on along the minus strand of NC_056526.1, from coordinate 144,977,884 downwards.
TTCTTTATCCCTGGAGTCAATGATCCACAGCTTGAAAATATTTTAAAAATAAATACATTTCAAAGAGCAAAGCTTGATTTTGCCATTTTATATAAGGGCCACAATTTTACTATGCCACTATATTTAATGGAACTTGAGCATCCATGGATTTGGTATCCATGGAGAGTCCTGGAGCCAAACTCAAGTGGATAACAAGGCCCACTGTAAATTGTGCTTTATGTCACTTTGAAAATTAGTACAGTGCGCCTGCACCATATGTGGGCACATCATACGTGGTTTCCTGCTTTCCTGGAAGCCACGCGACAATAAAAACACATGCCACACCACCACCATTGTTTCCTATGGGGCGTGAGCATATATGGATTTTCCCTTATGTGGGGGGGGGGTCCAGAACGGATCCCCCACCTAAGGAGAGAACCCACTGTATTTTACAAGTTTCTGATCTATGGCACAAAATGTGCTGTGCTTCCATTTACCTTTTTGTCGCTTAACACTCACAAGAGAGTACAAGGCACCAGCACACACATCATGGCTTCAGCCAGCACTTGAGCTATGTAATATTTGTCCCCTATCATTTAATGAGGTTATACCCCCGTAATTACCAAAGCAATTACAAAGTTACAGTCATAGCATAAAGTAGGCAAATTACTCCTTGTTAATTACAATGTTATACCATAATTATTGGGGAAAGGAGCTAATTTTTAATTTATTAATCCAACCTTTGAGATTAACAGCATCCTAAATACTGGAAGAAATCTGGGGTGACAGAGCCAGAATTACACATGAACAAAAGCTACTGCATGGTTCCTTTGCATGGTCTGGGCTGAAGCCAAACACACCCATGAACTAGCTGTGCTCCGTAGTGCCTCAACCCAGGGTCTCTTGGGGGACTCCAACACTATGGATTATGAGAACACAGGTCTATCTCTTCCAGTTTTATCTTGTCCCATACCCAACTGACAAAAAAATCTGTCAAATAAATTTAAGTTCAACAAACTTGAATGTAAACATGAGCATAATGCATAAATATGGCTTGAGCGCCAATTCCCACCAGATCAATACCTATCCTACAGGGAGTAAGGGTGGGGAAGTTACTTCTGAGTGTAATAAAGAAGTCATTTTGGGCAGGCAGTTTTATACAGTCCAACATCTGGATCCATGGACTTGGTACCCGCAGTTTCACTTACCTGCATCTGGGGAGAAAAAAGTATCTCTGGGCATCTGGAGGTCTTCCAGTGCAATTCTGTGGTCAAATTCCACCAGAAATATAGCATTTGTCATTATCTGAAGTTCTCACTAACTGCGGTACGTTTGGGAATGCATCCCCCATGGAAATGTTCTTACCAGGCAGATCTGACTGAAGCCTTCAGTAATCAGGTTGACCTGGAAAACTGTCCAGACTGGCCAATTATTCCTGCACTTCCCAAAAGCCCACAAAATTGCCACTCACCTGCAAATGAGATTCCCATGTAATCGATATATTAAACCTAACCAAAGTAAATAAGGAAGCCAGAGAGTAGTCTCCTGTTGCTCTACCCTCTCCTGACAGCTTGCTGGAATCTATATTGGATTTCTCATTTCTGAACTAAGTGTACTCAAAACAATGGGTGAAAGTCCCCAAGCCCCATCTGTGTTACACATGCTGATAGGGAAAGTCAGCCAAAATTAGCTAGCAGCAGGAACCATAACTGAGGAGGTAGTGCCTTTATTAATTAAAATTATTAAAATGGAAAAAATGGGGTGTAGAAAAAACTGAGGTGCAGGTAAAGGGAAGACTCTAGGGCACTGGACACTGAAAATCATCATTTTTATATTTTAGGTTTTTAAGGCTTAAAAGCAGACAGTGTAGTTTTCAAATTAAATGAAAGACACACCTTGACAGTGCCTACAATTTTCCAAAACACCTTTGCCAGAGAAACAGACTGATACCTTGAGTGTTTTGCCCAACAATCCATAACAATTGGAAATACCTTGAAATTAGCTTTTCCATCTTCAGTTTTTGAACTCCTGTAATTCAGCTATGTTACAGCTGTACCCCTTGTTCATCTGATCCTTCATGCTACAATTCATAGTGGCAGGACAAATAATCTCATTTCTTCAAGGAACAGAATGTTTGTTCTTTTAACAAAGAATGGGACATACCTTAATGATACTGTCTCTCCTGAGGCTCTATAATTTAATTTTTCTCCAAATAAGGTTTTCCAAGGGAAAACTTTTATATTCAAAAAGATGCCTGAAGATATACGGATATTATAAAAACTGAGCAAGCAAATCCTTAACATATATGATTTTCTTCCAAGTTTATCAGCTCACGCAAATTAAACTGTTGAATGCCTCTTTTATTAGCAGAAATATTCCCCCTCCCCAACTCAATCTGAGCATGTTCTAATATCTTCTGTTAGCAGTTTAGCTGATCTTTTCCAGTGGCTCTTTATGCAAAGTGGCAAAGTGACTGTATAGCCAAATGCCCTTCTCCAAGATTATGACTGAATGACAGAAAATGCTTTCAAGGTGCACTAAATGAGAAATGTGCAATTTAAGCAATGCATTCACACATTTGAATGAAGGTCTGAAACTGTTGAAGCTGCAGCTGTTGACAGGAAATTGATGTCCCAGTTGCTATTTACCTAACAGAAATTAGTTCTCTCAGATCAGTTTTATTAAATAGGAAAAAGTAAGCTGATTCTCTCAAGAGCCTTAAAAAAATTGTCTTTCAGAACTTTGACTATAATATTTGTTGTCCTCCCCCCCCTTTAAGACAGCCCCATAAACAGCTATGAATGGCTGTTTCATTTTTCATTTACTAGTCAACCTGAACATAAAGCTTAACACTATCATTTTTCAATTAAATAGGGGGGAAATTGGTGCCAGTCACAAAACAAGATTATCTGAGGACAAATCCACCAAGAGGTCATAAGCAGATATAGCAGTGTTCCAGTCCTTTTTAGCAGCATATAGAAAGCAATATCAAGAATAGGGCTATTTTATTATAAAGTTAGTTGCTTCTCTATATAATTCCCAGAATGATACACAATAAAGCATGTATTGGTTGGACTAGAGTAAGAGCTACTTTTTATTGAGTGCATATAATACTGTACACCTGATAGACATTAAGAGGTTATACACCAAGGTCATCATCAATGTGTGTGACCTTTATTTCCTTTTACATTCTGACACACAGCTCTACTTTTAAGAAATTTGGTCTGCTGTTCACAGTATCAAAACAGCATCTAAACCAACTCTAAACTATTTGCAGCAGTAAAACAACAACAGCAGGTAGCTCTTGTGCTGAAATCTAGTTTTAGCTACCTACAGCAGTCTATTTCAGTGAAAAAAATAATGGAGGTGGATGTCTAAAAACCAAGAGTATAAAAAGTGAGGCATACATCATGAGTCAGTATAATGAAAGGATTGTGATTAATCCTCCTGCAGGGGAAATACCTTGTCAAATTCCTGTATTACATTGAACTAGTAATGGGGTGATGTTAGGGAACCTCAAAATAAAATGTCTCACAGTGTGACAATTTCACATCAACAAAAAAGAAATCCAGTTCTTTGGGCTTTGTCCTTGGTTGCAATTTGGCATTGTAAACAGTTGTCCTCACCATCTAAAGACTCTTTCTCTTTTCACTTCCTGAACGTATTTGGTAATATTGCAGCAGCAGCAACAGCCTGATCATTCTCCCTCTTTCTGTGACTCTGAGGTGCTTGAAAACAGCATCCTAGCTGCAAAGTGTCTTCAGGACACCTAAACCCATACTAAATTCTTTAAAACTCTTTAAAAAAAATCAGGTGGGGTTGCACCTGAGATAATGTTCTCCTTGCAACATCTTGGTATCAAAACATGTTTGTCTTTGGCTGCACACATTAGGATAGAGAATTCTAGCAGCCTAGCCTTGCCTTAAGTATTTTATCCCCATATCATATGTTTGAAGCTATCCCACTATAGCAAGAGCTGTTCTTCTCTGGAATGTCTAGGCAGGCTTTAGAATGAATAACTTCTTTTGTGGCTGCAAGATTTTGTTTCTTTGGAATTTGTTTGCTACAACATACCTCTATGTGGAATTTACCATCTGGCAATACCTTCAAGTCAGCTGCCTGGGGACAACAGATCAAGGAAAACTGCATCAAGGGGAATCTTGCTTCAGATTCTGAACACAAACAAGAAAGTCTTTCTTGTGTTATTTATCTAGACCCTTGCATAGTGTCATTTATTCATGGGACCTAATTTAACCTTCTGTGGGAGCCAGACACAGAAGAATATTGTCAAAGCTTACATGCCTGTCAATGTTATGTCTTCATCATACATTTTGGGTGTATTTTGACGACTACTGTATTGTGCTGTCCCTAAAGAAAAAATGAAGATAAGGCTTCACAAGCTATAGTAGATGTTCAAATTCAAGATAAAGATGGTGAGGTTACATGAGAACAGAAAACTGAATCCATGTTTTCATGGTTTAAAAGCATTTTAAAAATTCATCATGGTTCAACTAACATGTGTGTGTCCAAAGGGCAAATGTAAATGTCATCCTCATTTTTAAAGACGGTATAATATAGTAATGTCAGTTATGATTGTTACTCTATCAGAAGAATGGAATTCAGCATTTTTACATAAAAAACAAGACTTCATGATTTAGGCGCATACACCTACACATAATACCGTACTTACATACATTATTCCGGTTAGGAAAGCTTTTCTATGAAATGCACTTAAAGATAAAATCTACATGCTGCCCTTGTTATTTAGTTCCTTGCTAAATTACCCCTTTTGTACTGTCTATTTTTATTTTTACTTCATCCTTATATATACAAGTGCAAAAATCTGACAAGATGTTCCATCATATAGTCTAAAATACAAGGGACATTATTGATGACAAAAGACATAGGAAGATTACATTTTGTCTTGTAAACACATATTTAAAACAGTTTGTGTTGATTCCTGTTTTTGACAGTATTTAAGTAGTTTTACCAGCCATAAGGTATCTTTGGGCCTGAACAGACAGGCCAAAATAAAGCTGCTTCAGGCCACTTTGGAAGTGTGCTGTTTAAATGACACACACATTTTAAGAGGCCAGAAGCTGCGCCAAAGCTGCGCTTCAGTCCTTAGGACTGGAGCATGGCTTTGGTGTGGCTTCCGGCCTCTTAGGACACATGTATCATTTAAACAGCACACTTCCAAAGTGGCCTGAAGCAGCTTTATTTTGGCCTTTCTGTTCAGGCCCTTAGAACATGTTATTGTAGCAATGCATAATCTATGTAGGAACATTCTTTCCATGTTATTTCTACCTCTGGTATCAAATTTTCTGTTAAAGTAGTAATGTCCAGGAACACATCTACTTTGTTAATTGTACTACATATACTAACTTATTAAGTGCACACACAAATATTAAGACAGCAGTTAATACTGAATCTTCCCAGGAATAATAAACACTGCCTTCAATCTACCTAGGCTGCATTCACACTAAAGAAACAATCCAGGTTGACACCACTTTAACTGCCATTGCTCAATGCTATGGAATTCTAGAAATAGTAGTTTTGTGAGACATTCAGCCTTCTATGTCAGAGATCTCTGGTGCCACAACAAACTTACAATTCCCAGAATTCCATCACATTGAGCCATGGCCATTAAAGTGGTATGAAATTGGATTATTTCTTCAGTGTGGATGCAGCCCAAGACACATTTACTTGGCAGTAAGCTACACTGAATACACAGAAGAGACTTCTTTATACATTATGCTTGTAAGACTGTTCATGTTTAGGGAGGATTTAATAAAAGGGAACAGGAGAAGTAATTTGTCCTCCTTCTCCCTGTGTTAATTCTTTACAGCTTATCCCCCGTAGACATATTTTCAGATGTTCTTTCAGGACTATTATGTGTACAGTCATGTGTCTTCTAACATATCTCCACAGCTTTTGCTTTTAAAGTAGTGTAGTGGAGGACTGGATGTGATATGCCACTTTAAAGGCATCTTTGCACTCACTTAATAGGATCTTACACATTTCCTCCTTTTCTTCATATATTAATTGTATTTACTGGGTTTTTTAAATATTTCATTTACAGTTGGCCCTCCACATTTGCGGCTATGACTTTTGTGGAATTTATTATTTGCAGTTTTGATTTATATGTTCTCTCTAGTGAGATTATCGCACTGCGTTCTGAGAACGTTCCATATCATCACGTGATGAAAACGTTCCTGGAACGGATATTACCGCATTAGAAATCAAAACGTGATCAGAACGGGATCAGAACGGCAGTTTACCGCACTGCGATTCCTTTTTCTTGAAACCGTTCTCAGAACGGTTTGCTGTATTAAGTTTTGTGGGCTGTCTTCTGATGACGTCGCCACTCAGTGGTTGGACGGCTCGGGAGAGGCGCTGCCCCCAGGAAAGAGGGAAAAGGGAGGCTTGGGCCATGGAGCTCGCCTCTCCTGAGTCCCTCGGCTTACTGAAATCCCTCACCTCCCTTCCCCATAGGAATCAATCCAAAAAACGGAGTTTTAAAAAAGCAGTGAGCCCTATGGGTCTTCATCTGGGGGGAGCAGAGGATGCTTGGCTATGGGGTTGTCCTGCCATCTCTCCCTCTCTCCTCTTTCCCCATAGGAAAGAATCCAAAAACGGAGTTTAAAATCTCTCCCAGATGCAGACCCAAAGGGCTCTCCTCTGCTCCTTTTAAACTCAGTTTTTGGATTGATTTCTATGGGGAAGGGAGGTGGGGGATTTCAGTAAGCCTAGGGACTCTGGCCGGGAGAGTGCTTCTCAGCCTCACTGAGAAGTCTTCCCTCCGAAGATTCTCTTGGGAGGGAAAGAAGGCAAGCCCCTATAAAACGCTGGGGCTTCATATGCTGGCATATGTTTGAAGAAAATAGGATAAAACCTATGTAACTTGATGGGCCAAGGGCAGAGTCCCCTCCTTGGCAGCCTGGGCATTAAGGGAGCTCCACGGAGGTCCCTTCAAGCAGAGGGAAAGGGAGGGGACTGGGCCAAGGGCAGAGCCCCAGCAGCCATAGCAGCTCTTTAAACCGGTTAGAAAAGAAGAGTCCTCTGCTGTCATCCCATTTCCCCTTTTTGGCAGCTTGACACCCTTTTGCTCCTGTGTGTGTGCATGTAATGTGTGCCTTCAGGTTGTGAGCTTCCCTCCCCGCTTTAACTCTTGTCTGGCTCTTTGCTATGGAATTCTGGGAGTTTTTTGCTTGCTTTTGTGTGGTGCTCCAAACAGAGGAGCTTTTGTGGGTTCCCTCCTGGAGGGAAGGAGGAGAAGGTCCTGGGCATCCCTGCCTCCTGCATTGTGACAGCACAGGAGACCCACTGGACATGACACTAGAGACCCCCGGAGAAGCAGCCAGACCCTCTCTCTTTTGCTCTCTGCTCTGGTCTCTTCTTTCCCTCTCTTTCCCTGCTTTCCTCTTCTCTTCCTTGTCCCACCTTTCCTCCCTTTTTCCTCCCTTCCCTCCCTCCTTCTTTCCCCCCTCACACACACACACCTTCCCTCACTGCAGTCGCTCGCCTCCCTGTCTCCCTGCCTCCCTGCCTGTCATTCTTTCAGCCAATCAGGAGACGGAGGAATGAGGGAACGGATTTGAGAACGGATAAGAATACCGCACACACTTCTCTTGGAACGTTTTCATCACGTTTCAGCTCTCTGGGAACACATTCAGAACACATTCAAATCCGTTCCCTCCTGGAACACATTTGGAACACATTTAAGCATTCTGAGAACCCGATTGGAACACATACGTGCGGTATTCTCAAATGCGTTCCGTTCTCATCACGTGATCAGAACGTTCTCAGAACGCAGTGCAATAATCTCCTAGGAATCTCTAGGTCCTCCAGTGCAGCTCTGCCAGAAGTTGACCATAGAGTTTTGCTGGAGAACGTACTAGTTCCTAGAGAAAACACTTCTCTGGGCATTTGTAGGTCCTCCAGCATTATTTTATGATCAACTTTAAGAAAAAGATTTCCATGGTCCCTGGCCCAGGGTGAATTCTCTTCATTTCAATTATTCAGAATAAATCATTGGCCTCAGAACACTTTCATTCTAAAGTTTAGTATTCCCATAAAACAGAGTTGGATACCTTTGGATTGTCCATAGGGCACTCCTGCAGATCTGCTGCAGACCATATCATCTCATTTTTATGAAACAAGAAGTGAGTGGAAGGTCACTTTTGGGTTTTAAAAGAACACTACTTATATGTTGGGGGAATTTCGTTGTAAAACAAAAGTACCAGGTGGATGTTTTAGTGGAGAACTGTTTTGCCTGAAGGTTTACCAAAAAGGAAGGGAACAAGGAATGAGGAGCCCCATATGTGCAAAAACAATGTTGGGTCCACATGGTTCTCAGCTCTGTAGTAAACAACAACAACAGATTCTCAAAACAGAAAGAGAAATGTCTCCTTCAAAACAGCAACATAGAATTGCATCATAAATGTTTGATTCTGAACATTCACATTTTTGGTGTATGACTGTGGCATGGCAAGGCAGTTTATTAAATACAGTACTGCAATAGGTGTCAAGATTGCAATTCGGAGTGTTAACTCGCTTTTCAAAGATTTCCCCGGATATATGCTTTCACAGTTTTGAAATGTGTAAGAACAGTTCATGACATACTCTCTTCAAGTCAATGGTAGTTTCTCCATGCTACACAGTGGTCACATTCATCAGCTCTGTAACAGCACTACATGATGTTTTAGTTGTTCACATATTTTCTTTATAATTTAATGGAGGGGCAATTCACAGGTTACTCTCCTAATAAATCAATTCATGGTATTGATCCTTGCTGTAGCTGCAGCTAGTAATGCAAGAAGTCTTGCGAGGGTTGACTTCCATTGTGAAAGGTGCCAAATGTTCACAATCCCCTTTTCAAACTTTTCAAGATATTTTCCCACTTGTTCACAGACATTGTTTCCTTAGTCTGTTATAATTTGGGGAGGGGAGAGAAAAAGAAGAACTGTCTTGTTCCCAAGGCAACAGGGACAACATTCTGTCTCACTGAAAGAAACTAATTCAGGAATTACAGACAGTCACACACTTAGGTACACATCTGAATACAGATTATTATTTCTTTGCACTGCATTATTTTCCATCAGATAAAAATCTGGATGCTCATTCCAATACAAGGGAACATTGCCCCGTTTCCCTCAACAGCTGTCCTGTTTTGAACAGTTTCTTATCCATGGCAAAGGTTCAGTTGGTCTTTCACATATTGTCTGTGTAAACTGCAACCTTATATTCCACAATCTGGGGGCCCCAGAATACTGCCCCAGGACTGTTCTGGCCTTGAATTCCTTCCGGCTGCATCTGCATTGCAGAAATAATCCAGTTGGACACCACTTTAACTGACTTTGGTTAATGCTATAGAATTTTATAGCAGTTTTGTGTGACATTTAGCCTTCTCTGCCAGAGCGCTCTGGTGCCACAACAAATTACAGTTCTCAGAATTCCATAGCACTGAGTCATGGGAGTTAAAGTGGTATCAAACTGGATTATTTCTACAGTGAAAATGCAGCCCCTATTACCATGCTTTCTCCACAGCAATGATGGATAGCAGTTTTCCTATGTGATCCCTGACCCTGTTCATCCCCTGGTGCTGCCACTGAGGTCATAAGGAGGTGCCCAGCCATGTTATCAATCTGAGTGCCTCATTCTGACTTCAGTGAGACTTGTGCTCATAGTGGCAGTGGCCATAAAGAGAGCTGAAAACTTGAAGCAAAAGGTAAATTTTAAAAATTCAGAGTCAGGGGAGGAAAGGTGTCATTGGGTGCAGATATCAGGAAGACAGTTTGGATCCGGTTTGTGGTTTTGGCCCTGCATTAGATAAACAGGATGCAGTGAGGCCAGGTGAGAGGAATTTGGAGTAAATAACCCATGTAGACAAGCCCTGGGACTGAGTCCCATTCAACTCAATTGGGGTTTTTCATTGTTTATTGCTATAAGAAAGCTTCTAACTTGATTTCTTGTGGTTAGACAACACACCACCCATGACAACTTGTGAGACAGTTTTGTGCAATGAAACCGAATTTGGTTAGTCATCATGTTTCCTTGCGTGAACATGCCACAAGGATGCCATTGCATTTGCACATTTTTTCTCTTCAGATTCAGTAAGGAGGAACATTTTTTATTTCTACTAAATAAATAAATACTAGATTGATGCTCATTGGTTCCCTTGGAATTCCCAGCTGCCTCATGGCATTAATGATAGATTAAATTAAATGGCAGCAATTACTGCTGTGTTGCAGCTGTGGAAGTAGGAAGATTAATTCGAAACTACCAGGAGGAAAGATTGTGAATGTCTGTCTGTCTTTCGTCCATTTATCTGGGGATATAAACGATGCAAAAAACTTAGGGAAGAACAAAACAATCTTAGAATATAACCAGTAAAGAAAAAGAATGTGATTGAATGTGCTGTGATGGTTTAAGTAGGCTAATGGTGATATCTGTTAGATATGTGAGGGAGTTCCCAGCTCTGGAGTTATTTCTTCTCCCTGCTTTGCTATTACTAGTATGATTCTGTCTCATGAGGACATTGGGATATGAGCAGAAGGAGTCAGATACAAATGAAAAAGGACAGCCAGAGAGCAATAGAAACTAGGATGTACCATTACTTGAAAATGTCATGCTTAAATTTGAGAGGGAAAGAGACTGTAAATTGGGAATCGAAACACGTTCTCAGCTCCCTGGCCTCTTTGGAGTCATATGCAATGGATTGCAGCCAGATGTTGATGTGTTCAGACATTGTGAGAAGCCAGAATTCTTCAGAACTATGGCCTATTATGAATGACACAGAATGCCAGTGCATACTGCCCGACTGCAGCCATTGAAGTGCTAGCAGCTGAATGAACCACCAACCTTCTTTCTGTGGTTTGCTTATTGTGATGTCCAAATATAGCACTCTGGCTTGTCTCTATCCCAATAAGCCAGTAACATACTCTATGGTTTGTTGTAAAGTTATTTGTCTTACTTGACAAGGAAATAACAACCAAGGACTGTTGTACCAGCTGAGGTTTTCTACTTCTCCAGCTCGGATTTGTCCCTTTTCTTTGGCCCCTCCTCACTCCTGGAAACTCCTTCCCTCTTGAACATGCTTCAGAATTCCATAGCACTGAGCCATGGCAGTTAAAGTAGTTTCAAACTGGATTATTTCTACAGTGCAGATTCAGCCCCGTTTCTTTACCCAGCTCTAAAACTGAGTTAAAGACCATTCTGATCAGGGAAGCATTCCCAGATATTACCTAGTTGTTATCTGATGTTTATTTTCATCTGTTGTTTGTATATATTTTTTTGAATTATATTGTGTATCAATTTTGTATTAGATTCCATTTTCTAGAATGTATGCTACCGGCAGGTCCATTTTATTTTATTTTCATAGAATCATAGAGTTGGAAGAGACCACAAGGGCCACCCAGTCCAACCCCTGCCATGCAGGAACTCTCAATCAAAGCATACCCGACAGATGGCCATCCAGCCTCTGTTTAAAGACTTTCAAGGAAGGAGACTCCACCACACTCCGAGGGAGTGTGTTCCACTGTCAAACAGTGAATTTTATTCTATTTTATATACAGTGCTGTGTAAATCTACAGCGCTTTATAAATAAAGTATAATAACAATAATAAAATGATGAGTTGGATATCACAGAAGCAGACCATAGATGGAAGGTTTTGTTCAGCTGGTATTCCTTGCTACTCGTGAACAATAAATTAGATTCCCTTGTCTTATCACCAAAGTGCAAGTCCGGCCATTGGGAGTAGCTATTTTCAACACAATGCTTTTCTAGCTAGAGAAGAGTGTCACTATGGCAGGGTGTAGTAATATTTCAAGAACAGTGCAGCACATTTACATGTAGATGTCAATAGATTTCTTCTCTGACAGTCGCAGTACTGCTACTGGGAAAAGAATATTGCGCTATAATGGTAACTGGGTGGGGTTTCAGCAGTATGCTGGCAATAAGCTGAAAGAGGAAAGTGAAATATTTATTTCCATAATATAGAAGTTTCCTCATGGAGCAATGAATTTTCCAAGCTATCTTTTCGGTCTTTAAAGCATAGTGGGAATCATATCTAGGCTGCATCAATAGGAATGTAGTGTCTAGATTGAGGGAAAATAAAGTACTATTCTATTCTGCTTTGGCCCCATTTGGAATACCGTGTCCAATTCTGAGCAACAAATTGCAAGAGGGGTATTGACAAGCTAGAGCATGAGCAGAGGAGGGCACCTGAACATTGAGAAGAATTTTCTGACAGGAAGAAATGTTTAACAGTGGAACACACTGTGGTGCAGTCTCTTTCTTTGAAGGTTTTTATTCCTGCATGGCAGGGGGTTGGACTGATGGCCCTTGTCATCTCTTCCAGCTCTATGATTATATGCCACCTTCCAGCTGTTATTACTCTTGACATTTCTCACCATTTGCTATGCTGGCTAAGGCTGCTGCAACTTGTAGTCCAGCAACATCTGCAGGGCCACATTATCCCCATCCCTGTTTTAAAGGCTAACAAACGGACATTGAGATTGTATCATGACACTGAGTGATGCAGAAAAGAAGGTAGGAACAGATATATGGAGCCCCTAAAGCCTATATCTCCTGGTGGATTTGGGTTACTTTTCTTCTGGCAGGTTGCTGGACAGGGTAATTGCTATTTTGCAAGTCCTTTTCTCTGTACAAAACTCTCACATCTACACAAAACTAACAATAACCATCAGGAAAACAGGTCAAAACTATTGAACCCTCTCTTCCCCACCTTGTTCATTTATTTCATTTCCCCATTAGATCTGTTTTTACTTGTCCTATCCCTGAAGCCTTTTGGGCAAGCTCTAACATCTCACACTACACCATCTACTTTTAAAAAAAAATCCCCTCCTTGTTCCCTGATACAAGTCTTCCCAGAATCATCTGGAGCTCAGGTGGGTAACCATGGCATCATAGATATTGTTTGGCTTTCAACTCTGATCATAGTGAGGAAAACAGAAGTTATCATCCAGAACTTTAGATAGAGGGCATGATACAAATATGATAATAAATAATAATAATAATAAAAAAAAACTTTTAAAAAGCTACAGTTCCCCACCTTTGAGCCAAAGTTGCAGATACATACTGCAGTATTCAGGCTAGATGCATAAAGGACGCTTCCCACTATTGCTCACAGGAAGGGACAACAGTTTCTCTTAGACTATATGTACTTGCCTTAGAAACAAACTCCCAAGCTCCTCAATGGACAAATGGGGCCGGCACCAGATGGAAAACTGCCACCCCTTCCATGTTCATTTGTTTCTCAGTCACCTGCAAAAAATCATAAAGTTGGAAGTGAATTTAATATAATTACAGTTGTCCCTTGTTATCAGCTGGGGTTTGGTTTCGGGATCTCCCATGGAAACCAAAATCCATGAATGCTCAAGTCCCATTAAATACAATGGCATAGCAAAATGGTGTCTCTTATATAAAATAGAAAATCAAGGTTTGCTATTTGGAATTATACTTTAAAAAAAATATTTTCTAATCATGGATGCTTGAATCCATGATCAGGAAGGTATCCCTTTCTTGAGCACAATCTCCTTTCTTTTAATTTTAATCTATAGGTTTAGGCGGTATTGTCCAGGAGCAGCAGAAAAAGCAGCTTGGCCCATCTTCCACATCACAGCCTTACTCTTTTTATTTCTTAAACTATGGCACTCAGAAGTGGAAACAGTACTCATGAAGTCTGATCAAAGTAGAATAGGATGACATTATTATTTTCATTGATCTGTTGATGCAGCCTAGAATTGCATTGACTATTTTGTCACTGCATCACATCATGATTATCAGATTGAAAGCATGATAACAGTGATTTTTTTTTATTTTTTTTTTTCTTCTGAGATATAAATACATACATACAGGGACACATACATTTTGATATTCCATTAAAGATAGGAGAGGAATAATTGTTGGGAGTCTAGGTCCACAAGGCCTTCATAGCAGTAGCAATAGCATTTACATTTCTATATCACTTCATGGTGAACTCAGCACTCTCTAAGTGGTTTACAATTTCTAAGCCAAGCTGGGTACTCATTTTACTAACCTACAAAAAGATGGAAGGCTGAGTCAACCTGGAGCCCTGTGGGAATGAACTCACAATATCATGACTCCAGTATTGGCATTTAACCACTGTGCCATCAGAGCTCCATTGATGGAAGGATGATGGAATACATCATATTGTTAGAAACCTGAACCTGTTGGCCAAAGTATTTACTGTACTGATCCTATTGCCCATTGAGTGACCTCCAAAGCTAGGGCAGTACTCCTCTATTGCTATGATTACTACTATGGCCATGACCAAATGTCTCACTGTAAGCAGAGCCTGGTCCCCATAGTTAGGAAGAGGACATCTTTTGGAGTCAAACCAGTTTTATCTGGGGGCTTGGACCCTGGACTGTGGCTTTCTGATTGAGAAAGCATTTAGGGGCCATTCAGACTACACTTTACCACTGATCAGAAATCTATTCTTTCACATGAAGTTCATATTGGCCCTGAATCTCCCACAAGTGAATCAGAGGCTTGCACAAGTGTTTCGTGTCAAATGTCCCTTAGCGCGAGTCATTTGCAATCGGGGCAAAAGCCGTCTCTTTTGAAAAAACCCGGGTTCTGCTGAATATGAACGTGCCCCCGATCATGATCAGGGCAAGTTCAAGGGAGGGATTTAGGTCAGAGGGCAGTGGGCAGGGCATTCCCTGCCCTCATCAGGGAGGGGGGGAGGAGGAGGAGGAGGAAGAGGAAGGAGCCAGAGAGGATGCAAAAAAGGGGAATCTGACAGGAGGCAAATGACAGGAGGCAAAAAGGGGTAATCGGGGTGACTGATGGGGTCAATTCAGGGCAGGCCAGAGGGCCACAGCAAGCCAAGCCTCTGCTCTCCAGCAGGGAACTTTCCCTTTTGATTTTGATCTTTTAAAAATTATTTTTGGCAAAAAAAAAGTGCATGTTTTTTTGCTTCAGGTAGATATATATTTAGATAGAATGTGGCTAGCTGCTTGTTCACTTTCCCTTTCGTTTCCTCTCTTCCAGCAAAGGAAATGCTGCAAAGAGCACTTTGCAGGACGCTTTTTTCCTTTGCGAATGAATGCTACAATACGAATGTTAAAATATTTCTCTTTCCAAATTGGCAAATTGGCAAATTGATACACAGAATGCTTTTGCTACTGTCTCTAAGGTTTTCAGGGGTAGCCTAGGAAAAGCAAAGAATGCATGGCATTGCATCTTTTTCTGGCATTCCGAGGTGAAGAATTTATTATTATTATTATTATTATTATTATTATTATTATTATTATTATTAGTGCATGTGTATGAGGCATTCTGGGGTGGCAAGGAGGGGGGACATAGGATGCAGAGATGGCATTAGCTTGCATTTTGGGGTTGAAAATGGGACCAAGGGCAGATCATAACCTGCACTGACCCAAAACCCCACAACACACACACACACACACACACACAGAGAGAGAGAGAGAGAGAGAGAGAGAGAGAGAGAGAGGACAGAGGAGGTTTTTAAATTTGACAAAATGTGCACATTCTGGTGCCTGGTTCTTTTTTTTAAAAAGGAGGGGGGAAGCACACTTCCGATTGCCCAATGAGTGCTGGAAACATCACCTATGACGATCGTGGAACTGAAATTTGATTGACAGCAGGTGCCTTCATTTTAAACCCGATTTCTCCAAGAGGGCATTCGGGTTAAAATACCCCTAAATTGTGGTCAGTACTTGCTTCTGGAGGGATTCAGGGAGTGAGAAACCGAAGCTTCCCAGTTCTTTCCATCGCAAAAGTGCCAGTGAGAATGGGGCCTAAGCCAATGAGGCAGTCCCCCAGGAAGCAAAAAAGCCAATATGGCTGTGCTCCAGAAGGAAAGAAGAAATTGTAATAAACAGATGAGTAACTGAGAATCAGATAGTCCCTTAAGGGCCAAATTTCTTGTAAACCTGGCTCTGTAAACCCCTTATGGTATACTGGAAGAAAGTTTGTTGCCAAAATATGGTAACATTGACATGTGGACTGGCTATTGAAACTGGCACAGGTATTTATCCACCCTTAGCCTCAGGTTTTGGGATAAAAATGTATTAACTTAAAACTGGAGAGTTTGAAACGTGTACAATGATTACACGGGAATATGCCATAATTCTGCTAACTGTTCACATTTCCATTGACTTCAGAAATCAGGTATCTTTAGTCCATGCCAGTATTGTCCGAGCTTCCAGGAAAAGCAGGATGAACGCCGGATCCGATGTATCTAGGGATTTTTCACTATAATGATAGGAAAATAAAAGAAGATCTTGTTTTGCTGTTCTCACATAGACTGCCATGAAATAATTTATTGCTGCATTGGAAAAGGTCCTCCCACCTTCTTTTATAAATGATAGTGACTCAGAGATGCTGGATAGATTGCTCCCTTGAGAGATCCATATTATAGTGTAATAAATAAGCCAGAATTTAGTAGCAGGCCTCTCTGTGGGCTTTCTATATTGTTTTTATAGCCTCTGAATTGGGCTGGGGGGTGGGAATGTGTTTTTTAAAAAAATGAAACTACTGTTTTTCAATCTATTAGTGGGGGGTGGTGAAAGATAGGAATAATACAGTACCAGAGGAGGGAAGGGATGAAGAAGAGAGCTTGGAAGTTATGCATTAGACATAATGGCATTACCAGTAATGCATTTCTTTGAAAGGTAGTACAGTAAAGTCCTGATAATGTTCCTTTGCAAATAATGTAATTATAGGTAACATTGCTACTTGTTCTGTGACTAATGAGTAATGAGTGTACTATTATCTTTTTTACTACCTTTTTTTGAGATAGTGAAGGAGATTTTCCCCCCTCAAATTTTAGAATTGCATAATGAATTATTTGAAACAGTAACTTACATGTATATATAAATAGTGATAGTGTTTACCTAATGGTTATATAATGATGTATATAGATATATATGGTAAGTATATAAATGTTGTTTAAAAAAAAGTTATATAATTGGGGCTTCATTAACCCACATAACCGTTTGGTTATATGGGTCAATGAACCTGTCAAAGGGGGAAGGTGTGTGGTGCTCGGAATCTTGAGTCAGCCAATCAGGAGCCAGAGACTCTGAACCAATCAGAGGCTGGCTGGAGCTATAAAGATTTGGAGGCAGTTGAGAAGGGGAGAGAAGTGGAAGGAAGAAGTGGAAGGGGGTTGGTTGAGTGAGGTTGGGAAAAGACTTGTCCCTAGAAGGGCTATAGTCTTGAAGTCTCTGAGGGGACAGTGGGGTAAAACGAGTAAATCTAATCTTTTAGACCAAGGGAAGGCCTAAAGATTAGGAAAAGGGTCACATATGATATAAAAATTTCTATAAACCTCTACAATTGATTGATTAAGAGACAAGTTCACAACAGTTTATTATTGACAATCTTTTATTCTGTTTTGTTTATAAAATAAACTTATTTTATTGATTTATAATAAAAAAAGTAACTTTCCAAGCACAAAGATGAAGATACAGATTATATTCTCCAGACACAGGAAGGTTACTGTAATAGTTAGTGAATAAAATTTAATAAAATTTTTAAAAATCTAATTCAATAGCATTTATGTTTGATGGGGGGCATGAACTGTTCTGGTAATGCCATTTCAAATTAAGTTTAATATTTGTACTAAAGGCCATACCAGAATGCAACTGGAAAATGCCCACCATGATTTTATTCCTGCCATCCCCTTTTCTCCCTGTTTTGAGTTTAGGAGAGAAAGAAACAATTTCATGGATTTTTGAAAACCCAATTTCTCATCCATCCCACCAAAAACGTTTCTCTAAATTCCACTTCCCCTCTCTCTTATAATTGTATCTCCTCGTCTTTCTTTTCTTTTCTCTGTATGTTCAGATCTTGTGACCTGAGCACCCTATAATGCCCCAAGAATGAGGGACTATTGAAAAGCAAGAAGTGGTTTAGCAAAACTGCAAGAAAACCTGGGGGGGGGATGATAACTTAATTCTGAAATTAAGGTAGAATTTTAGCATTAACTTATCTAAAGCCAAGCAGGTGGTTAAAAAAATAATTCTAATTAAATTGTCCCCTTTTGTTTGCGGATTACTGAATAAAATAACTTAATTGATAACTTAAGTAGTTTTAATTAACTTGCTGGTATATCTATTTCTGTATTTCCTTTTCAACACTGAAGGAATCCTGCTATTTTCAAATGATTGTGACTTGATAAAATCAAACCATGGCTGAAGAAAGCTATAGTAACAACTAGTAACAAGAAGGGCAGACATACTTCCAGTGGTGTTGGAAGCTTTCTGTCCTTTTGTCAGAAAAGCGGGCAGTGTCACAATGTTTCTGTGGTGCAGTATTTAGACACGCTGCACTGAAGAAACAGGGAAAAGTTGCTGCCACCACAGCAAGAGTGGCTTTTTATTGGCTCCAAAAGGAATGGCTTTCTGTTGCTTCTTTTGGAACAGGCAAATCACCTGTTTTGGATCGGGGCTGTGGCATGTGGTTGCTGCAGTCCCTATCTGGTGTTCAAAGGGGTGGCGGTGGTAAGCTGCTCCTTTGGGGCCATCTGTGTAACTCCCATGTTCAAAACCTCACACAGTAATGGAACCTACTTGGTGATCAGAGACTTCTCAGGCTAGCCTATCATACAGGGATGATGGGATAGTTGATTATTTAGTTGTCAGTTAAAATTGCTTTAAATTCAATTATGTTTTAATGTTATAATTTGTTGGATTACGTTTTAATGCAGTATAACATTTGTGATTTTATTTGCCAATACCTTTTTAAAAAATCTTGCTGTTGGATACTTTGAATCCCAGTCAGAGGAGACCTAAATTTAAAAAAAAAATAAATCAGTAAATCACAAGAATCCATGTGAAAGCCATGAAAGAAGGATTGCATGCAAATGTGAAAATGAACAAAATTCAATTCATTCTCATGTATGCTGTTTTCTCAAAGTAAGATTAATAAAAAAAATACTAAAGAGATAGCTTTTTAAAATCCAGATAGATTTATTAATGAAAAATTGTATTATTCATATTCTTGTATTTGCCTTCAAGTTTAATATGAATATGTAGAAACATTGACTGCTCATGAGGTATAAGATAATTTCCATAATGTGTAACTGTCTATTTTTATTAGGGCTTAAATAAGAATAAGGAAAAGTGACTTTTTAAAAGCCAACACAGAGAAGGAGGCCAGGTGAAAAAAGAGGCCATCTAATTCTTCCTAGGGTTAGATTTATCTGATTAGTGACCATTAAACATACATAGCCTAAAGTCACAATGCAAAGTCGGCACACACTCCACTTGTATGAAGCTAAAAATACCTTCCAAGAGCTACCTACACAGTTATTATAATAGTGATTTTATCACCATGCATTCTGTCTTCCTGCAGTGATTGCATGATCATTATCTCAGATGTTTGGGGATGTGTTTATTCAGCGTGGAAAGGTATTCTGCATGTGCTCAAGACACTCATAGCACAGTCCTATGGATTTCCACTCAAAAGTTCATTCCACTGAAATCAGTGGGAGATGAGATCCTTCCTGATGCAGTGTTGATTGTATAATTGCCCTTGACTCATTCACAGAGTGTTACTGTGAGTCAAAATGACAATGTCATCTCCTGTATTTTTGTTATAGCTTCTTCAATTTTCTTTTTTAACCACATATAATCCATTAATAAGGTGGCAGTGGGAAGGACTATCCTGAATAACTGTACGCTCTGCTTTGATGGGTTTTGTTATGAACCTTCCTTCTCAAAGCAAACATAGGGCCTTTACAGACTGGCCTGAAAGGCCAACGTGGGGGCAGAGTCAGGGCGCAGTGATTCTGTCCCCCCCGAAGGGTGCCCTGATGCTGCCGCTGCTCCAGATGGTGACATGGCACGCCTCCAGAACTCCTTCCAGCTGACACAGCGCTGAAGGGGTGCCATACATCTGCACAGCGGCAGTTATGATGCCCTTTCAAGGGTGCAAAAGGAGCTACTTTTTGTGGCTCCATTTTGCGCCCTCAAAAAGCTGGATTGGGGCCATGGCATGAGGTTGTTATGGCCCTGATCCAGCGCGGAAAGGATCAGTCCAACCATAAACTGCTTCCTTTTATTTATTTATTTTTTCTGTTTCTGTTAGTTCTGTATGCTGGGTGTTATGTGTGTTCTTTCATATTATTCCCAAATAAAAGTTAATTAGTCCACTTATGCATGGAGTCTTTTTCAGTGAGTATAGGTATAGTTGGTGTTTTCGATCCTGAGGTTCAAACCTGATGTTACCCCCTACCAAGTCAAGCCAAATTTCCCCAGTTTATTAAAGATAGACTGCTACTAGTGGTGGAACATCTCCCAGCCTTAGTTCTTTGTAGTAACAAAGGTAAGCACATATAGGATCGAAGCCCAAGTTCTTTTCCTTTCATATATTTAAAGAACACTTAGCCTCTGAATCATGGTCCATATGTAAGAACTGGATGTTCATGTCCCTGAACAGAACTATGAACCATAGTATTCAGCGAAAAAAGCCTATTTCTGAAATTACAGTTCATGGAAAATCTCATGTTTGAATACTCCCCTGTGTCAAACAAACAATATTTCTGTAAAAAATATAATCAGCACTTGGAGGGGAAGGATTGGCTGGCACCCTACTCTCTGCATCTGAGGAAGTAGACCAATTCCAGAAATGCTTATGCTACAACTTCTTTCACTCAATTAGTCTCAAAAGCACTACAAGATCCCTTTGCATTCTGCAACAGTAGTTTCCCATGTATCGGATATTTGTTTATGGAGGAAAATTTTAGTTTTATGAGTCCCGCTCCAAGACTTCTAGGATAGAGGGCTAGGAGAGCTGCAGTGAGATCTTCGTGCACATGTCATTTTGCATTAACTTTGTTACTGATGGGTCTGTTGTAGGAACATCAAAGAACAGTGTTCATTTTTCCCCAATCAGTATTTTGTTACTCATTGTGTTTTTCCCTTATGGAGGTTATCTATGTGATACAAAGAATGGTTTTGAACTCCAATAGTCCATTCTTATCTACTAGTAGTATCTATTAAATGTAGTAGGAAAAATTTGGTTACTTGCAGAGTTTTACAACACCAGGCTAGGACAATTTAAATGCTAAAAAGCAAAGAAATGCAAGTGAGCAATTTCTGCCATCAGTAGCTAGCGCTCAGTGGCTTTAAGTTGCTGCACTGTGACATGAGATAGTGAAAGGAAAAGTGGTTTCTATAATCCATTCCACATACTATTCATTAATTGGATGCTGCGTTTAAGGTTTGCAAATTATTGTGGTTTAAACATATATTTTATTTTCCTCCCCCAAATTATTAACAGCATGGATTTTCGTTTAAATTCTCCCATCATATTTCCATGGATGATAGTCAGAGCTCTCAGTTAACGGGTAGGAGGAGATGGGGCTGCTCACTCAACTTTACTGTTATATTTTTACTAATTAAATTTAAAAGTGTTATTTTGTTCCTCTATTTTTCTCTTGGAAAAGGCACATTTCTTATTTATATTTGATGCTATCAGCCATTCTCACCTTTTTTAGCAGCTGGGTTTGGAAGTCTAGGGATAATATTTACTTATATATTAACTACTTATATACTAACTGGTACATGCCACTTTTGTATAAAGATACTGAAGGTGTGTTGTATTCAAGCTGGTTTACCACAGGATGGGGGGAAACTATGAAAATCTGCAAAAATAATTTAAAACAAGAAAATCATTAAAACCACTAAGATGATTAAAAAGCTCAGTTTGAAAAGAGACGTTTTTTAAAATGTCTAAAAGCAGTAACAGAAGTCTAAAAACAGGAAGAGAATTCATGATGAATCTGAAGGGACATTTCCCTATCATTTAGAGAGTCACAGAGGATGAGGCCCTCTTCTATGTGTCCACTAAGTAAGTGGTCCTATGAAAATAATATCTTCAGTTTTTTCCTGTACAGCAATTGTGGGCATCATATAGATCTCCAGGTGTTGACAGACTGCAGTTGACAGCATTTCTCAATATTGGCCTCACTGGTTTTGGCTGATGGGAGCTGCAGTCCATTAATACATGTTGGAGTCTAGCAAGCTTATCATTGCACTTAAGCATTCCCTAAGTGGTTTACAAAGTGTAAGCTAATTGTCCCCAACAATCTGGGTACTCATTTTAGCGACCTTGGAAGGATGCAAGCCTGGGTCGAGCTTCAGGACTTTTTTGCTAGTATTGAACTTGCAACCTTATGGTTTGTGAGTGAGTGGCTGCAGTACAAGCATTTAACCACTGTGCCACCAAGCACATTAATTTTGTAGATGCATAAAAATGTGACCCTTAAAACACAGAGATGCTGATGTCTAAGGCCCTACTTCTTCTTTGCTGTGCTGTGAATGCCAATCTAGCCTCATGAAATGGGAAAAGAACTTGGCATGTAAAGTCGAAGGCTTTCATGGCTGGCATCCATAGTTTTTTGTGGGTTTTTCGGGCTATGTGGCCATGTTCTAGCAGAGTTTCTTTCTGACGTTTCACCAGCATCTTTGGCTGGCATCTTTGGCTGGCATCTCTAAAGATGCCTGCCACAGATGCTGGCAAAACATCAGAAAGAAACAGCACAGTGAGATCTTGTGATCTGTTTGGAGGACCACTCCTGAAGGCTTCCAGAAGAAATAAGTAATCACATATTTATTTATTTATTGGCCAGAAAAATGCAATTCAGTTTTTTTAGTGCCATGTCTAAAACAGTTGCCCATCCATGAAAGGTTTTGTTTTTCTCACTTTTTAAGGAAAAAGTATAAGATATGGCTATTTATTTTAGAACTCTCTTTTGGCTCTTCTTACATTGTCTAGGAAAATATGTGTTTAGCCTGGAGCTGATGCAAGACTCTGGAAAAATGTGGTAGATGTTCTTCTAAAATGCCGGAAAAGGACTCTTCTAGATTTTGGTTAGGATTCTTTGCTAATCTTACTTTAGCCAGGCAGGATAGTAAGAAGACAACCTAAATCATGTATTTTTGGCATTCTGAGGTATTTTGTTTGCTTCCTCTTTATGGTAATCAATAGTTTATATTTTAATAATAGTTTACACTTGTATGTAAGTATCAATTTGCATTGATGTTTGATGAACGAGCCTACCTAAGTCATTTGATTACATAGTGTCTTGAAAAAGCTTCATGGCCAAATTAAAAGGGAGTTTTCTTTATTTGAAAAGTTGTTTGGAACAGACAAGGTTGGCTCAGTGGCTTTAAGAAGCTTTTCTGACATATTCCTCCTGCTTTACTTTTGGCATGTTCAGGTTCTCCTGAGAACACAGTAGTGCAGCAATAGAAAAATGACCTTTGAGATCATAGGAAAAGGCAATGCAGGCACAGACTGAAAGCTTCACTCCCATTCAGATGCAACAAGTTGTGTCTTCAAGTTGCCTGTCAATTTAAGACATTTTCTTAGTGGTTTGGCAATTCCTTCCTCTAAAATACAGCCTACAGCACCTGGTATTCATTGCCAGTCTGCTATCCAAATACTAAGCAGAACTAACCATGCTTAGCTTCGAAGATCAGATGGGATCAAAAGGCAAATTTGAATAGATGAGAATTAGGGAAAGAAACAAGCTTTGGGTTCAGAAAGTCAGTTATTTCAAAATAATAAGAATATGAAGATGGAAATGTAATGCAAATAGATGCCTATAAATTTTGGTCTTATTCCTCTATTGTTAAAATATTGATTGACTGTTAGAAGTTATCAGCTACTGAATCAGGCAAAAGCTTTTTTGGATATATTCAGGTTCAGTATTGAAATCTTCTGGAGGAGCCTATATCATTCAAGATATTCTCATAGTCTTTTATTATATTTTTTACATCTATGAATATTTTTGGTATTTCCAGCATGTCTCTCTTTCTCCAATTATTCATTTAGTCAGCACAGCATCTCACCAGCCCCTCCAATGCTTCTGGCAAAAGTCCCATGTTTTTAAAATAGGAATGGGTTACGATGCAAAACTATGATACATTCACAGATATATATATATATATATATATTTCTAAGAAATAAATACAGGCCAGTAAGAGGTGTTCAGTTCAGTGCCTGCTCACTTATTTTTTGGATGGATATTTCAAAATCCCAAGAAAATGAGTTTTTGCTGTGGCTGAACACTTACACCTAAAAATTTGGTGATTACTTTTTAAGATACCTTTTTGTTGCTGGTGGTGTGTGCTGTGTGCCTTCAGATCATTCCTGACTTATGGCGACTCTAAGGAGACCCTATCATTGGGTTTTCTTGGCAAGATTTGTTCAGAGGAGGTTTGCCATTGCCCTCTCCCAAGACTGAGAGCATGTCACTCCCCCAAGGTCAAGTTTCATGGCTGAGCTGGGAATATAACCCTGTCTCCAGTGTACCACACTGGCTCACATTGCCACAAAATAAACTTTAATTAAATAAATGTTGATTCCTATGGTGTATACTCAGAAAGATAGTACCCTCCTTGTCTTGAATTGTAATTGGTTGGCAAATAGCACATGTGAATGGCTTAATGCTTTTTTCTTTTTAAAGGTTACACTGAAGTAACATCATACAATAATGTTCCTCTAGCAATTGCTCTGTAATTAATACTGAACAATAAATCTTGTAGTGATAGTCCTTAATTACTGGAGGACTAGGTAGTCTCACATCATATTGCATATTCCTACAATACCACATGGGAGCCAGAGTATGGGGCTAACACACTTCCTTTGATTAGCAGGCTTTTAGTTTCTTTTCACCTTTTCTAACCCAAATCTACCCCAGTTCTTCAGCCTAAGTCAGTATGGGACAAACTTGAGCCAACTGACTGCCCAGGAGCTGAAGCATTTTCCTTGTATTTTGTGGGTTTTTCAGGCTATCTGGCCATGTTCTAGAAGAGTTTATTCCTGAACATGGCCACATAGCGCGAAAAACCCACAAAAAACTATGGATGCTGGCCATGAAGCCTTTGACTGCACATTTTCCCTGTGTTACATGGACCGGAAACTTCCAACCTATGAAGCTTCTCTATCTAGCCAGGTGAAAGTTGAGAGCAAGCTCTGCCCCACTGTGAGTCCATGCCCCCAGGCCTTACCCCAGGAAGCTACCCTGAAAGAAATCACCAAATATCTTGTCTTTACCTATGTCCAGCCAAAGAAACACCGCTTTTTTTAAAAAAAAAAAAATTGCAAGCCAGGAAAATGTATATTTTATGTCTGCTATTTTCAAACTTCAGCTAGAAGTATTATGGTTTAATATTCCCTCGTTTTGCAGAGAATCAGCAGTGAGCTGGTCTTGACACAAAGTTTTGCCTTTATTACATCTGTGTCCTTTACAGATACTTCCCATCCTATCAGAAATATTAATGATTTTTTAAGGTTACTACATCAATATCATCCTCTGTGAGATGACCAACTGGGAAATCTAGTCAACACAACCAACGGTTGGGAATTCTGTGTAGTTTTTCAGTGAAGGGGTGTATGATTGAAGAAGCCCAATAGAACAAGGCTAGACCAGTTCAGCCAAAATCCAGCAGCATGAAGACACAGAGGGTCAGCCAAAATTCAGCAATGCTACAGAGCTAACCAAATCATATGCTCTGCAGTTTTCCTTTTAAGTCTTTTCAGGCTGAACTTTGAATGACTGATTTGGTGATGCTAGTGGAGCCAAGGCAGAGTGTGTCAACATGCTTCGAACACAGCACACATGCAGTGCAACAAAACTGAGGGAACAAAAGAAAGAGAGAGGGAGAGAGGCAGGCAACATTTCCATTCTGGATAATGTCCAAACCTGGTTTAGATTTCCTAGCATGACTCGCCTCTGATTGGACAATTAGTTCATTGCAGTACCCTCTGCTAGCTGACTTTTGAATGAGCACAGCATTTTATTTTATTAGCCAAGGATGATATATCCTTTGGGGATAGATGGATGCCGAGCACATCCTTTTTTATTCCCAGATAAACAGTGCTCTTTGAGTCCATTATCTTCATGCTGACAAATTCCCCCCATATACTGTAAGTAGCTTTAATTACATCTTGGGCTGTATTTAAATGTCTGGTTTGCTGCTCCTGACAGCAAGGCAGGTTTATACATATAATCTTTTCTTTAGTTTCTTGGGGTGCCTGAAGGTACAGCATATGTAATATATATATTTATTACATGTCCATATAGCTCAGATCTTGGTCCATTCTAGTGATTAAAAAATTAGCAGCAGCAGGTATTTTTAGAAGACAAGGTAAGAATAAAAAGAATGATGTATAAAGGCAAAAGCCAGGCTGGTGTAGTGGTCTGAGCACTGGACTAGGATTCTGGAGGCCAAGGTTCAAATCACATTCTGCCATGGAAACCCACTTGCGGAAAGTCACACTCTCTCAACCCCAGAGAAAGGCAAAGGCAATTACCCTCTGAGCAAATCTTGCCATGAAAACTCTGTAATAGAGTTGCTTAGAATCACAGAATCCTAGAATTGGGAGACACCGCAAGGGCCATCCAGTCCAACCCCCTGCCATGAAGGAATACACAATCAGAGCACCTGATAGATGGCCAACTAGCCTCTGTTTAAAAACCTCCAGAGAAGGAGACTCCATCACACTCCGAGGCGGTGCATTCCACTGTCAAACTGCCTTAGAGTCACCATAAATCAGAGCAATCTCTAAAATCAATAGGTAATTATAGAGTTTTAAATTTGGAAAACTCAGTTCTTCTATCGGAAGAACGTTTATACTGAATAGGGAATGAGCAAAAGGGGTTTCCAAAACTGAAAGCATTAAGCTCACCATGGGGGGGGGGGGGGAAGACTGCCATTGATGATATGAGGTCAGCCACAAGAATGGCCTCTTCTCAGGAGCCACCATTTCCCACACCCTTAGAATTACCCGGACACCACATTATTTTTGTGCAGTGTAGTGATTACAGTTTTTAAAAATTGTGGCTCCTAGATTCCATTTTTGTGGCTCCCAAAGACATTGGAAGTATGTGTGATTTTCCACCTCAATACCATCTAAAACTGCATGCAGATGTGGTGGTTTGCCTTTCCCCTCCAGAACTCCTGGCCAAAAGCCATTTTCTGTCTAGCTTCCAGAGGATATCAGTTCCACTATGCCAAAATGTGCTGGTGCAGCTCATGGTGGTGGGCTATCATTAGCTCCTAAAACCTATATGCTGATGATGAGGTTCTGAACTGGCTGTGACTGACCAGGACAGATTTTGCAGTTAATGCTAATAAACAAAACGTCAGTCCAGCTTGCAACAGCTGTGAAAGAACAACTCCCTTACAAGGAAAAGCCACAATATTGGGGGATTTCTAAGTTTAGGGGGAAAGATGAATAATGGAAAGGGCAGCATATTTATGGTTTAGAAAATTATGCTGGAGAAAGTGGCTAGAGATAAGCTTTTCTCCCACATTCCTAGAATACAGGATTATCCAAGATTAACAGTAGGAAATTAAAAGGAATCATTTTTATCATACTTCAAGGTCTAGAAAATATATTAATCTTTTAAATGACATTTAAAATTAGTGTGTGTGAGTGTGCGCTTTCAAGTAACCTGTCAATTTATGGCAATCCCATGAATTTAGAGAATTTTCCTAGGCAAGGAATATGGAATGTAGCCTACAGCACCTGGTATTTGTTGGTGGTCTCCTATCCAAGCACTTACTAGGGTTTACCCTGCTTAGCTTCCAAAATCATATTCTTATGTTAGTGTGATTGAAATCGGGAAACTTTTCATTCAGTGCTAGTAATAAAAGGAATCTAAAGGTTGTTGAAAGTGTGTCATACCCAACATGATTTTGGTTTTCATTCCCATACTTTTATTCCCATGATGTTTAGTCAATGAACCCTTCTCTTCTCTCTGACAAAGCTATGTCTTACTTTTCTCACTCAGCAGATGAAGAATGTCAAACGTTGGACACTGAGGTCCAGTTTGTTTTTCTTTATACAATCCAGTTTTACAGCTGCTGCAGAAAACAGCAATTACTGTGTCTTTTCTGAGCATATAAAACTGAATGACTAAGCCTAACAGATAAGAGGTTTCCATCTGTGTTTTCCAGGTACTTGTACAGTGGTTGTTGCTAAGCTGAATCTTGAGGCCTTTTCTTAAAAGAGTTGATTATCTGCAAAGAATATGTTCTGTTGTAGTTGAATTACCCTGTGAGATCCATATTCCAAATGGTGCTCACATGGTAGTAAAATATAATAAAAATCTTTATTACTAGCTATGATAGTTAACTACATATTTTAAGATAACATATTGTTACAATCTGGGACTCCATTGTGAGCAGTACCTCCCACTTTTTGCCATAAAGGCATATCTCACTTAACAAAGCCTCCAACAAAGAAACTCCTTTCTACAAAGTCTAGTCATGTCCTCCCAGCTCTCTTTTTCATCTGTCTAGCTAGAAGCTTTTTAGTAGCATTAGCACTAGCATTGGGAGAATGGTGACAGAGGGCTGAAGAAATACAGATTTTCAGTGTCATGTTGCAGCAGTGTGCCTTCAGTAAATAATGCAATAATAAAGTGCGATGTAATTTTGCTCTAAGCAACCCTTCTGTGGTCGTGTGTGACTGCCTACAACTGGCAAGCTAAATAGCAGCTGCCTCCAGGATCCCTTACATGAACATGTGGGAACAGCAAAACAAAGAAAATAGTTGAAAACACTTAGAAGCTTATCCCATTAACAAATAAGCTGGCTTACCTCTTCCGGCTTGAATTCAGGATCCAAGATGCTCCTGGATGTTATCATACCTAAATAGCTGCCTATCTAGCTGGGATGCTGCTGCCCAGATGAATCCCAGGTTGAAGCCTCACTCAGCCGGCCAATTTTTTAAGTCAGAAGCTCCACAACTTCAAAAAAGTGGCATCCCAGCTAGATAGAAAGCGATTTAGGTATGATAACATTAGGGAGCATCCCAGATCCTGAATTCAAGCCGGAAGAGGTAAGCCATCTTATTTGTCAATGGGATAAGCTCCCTAAGCTCATCACATCATCTGTTCCTAGCATGCTAAGAAGGCAGATATGTAGATGTTTGGCCGCCAAAACAGAAATTATAAGGAAAGTGGAGTTGAGCAAAAGAAAAAGAAACATTCCTGTATGCATTTTGGAAGGAGGTTTCAAGTGAACTCTACAAGGTTCAAGATGTTTTTGTTAACTTATGCTAGGATTCCCTGAACTGGTTGTTTCATATCACATTTATTCATCAAATAAAAAGTTTACTGAAACATATTGAATTGATTTTCTTTTTTGTAGTGTAGGAACTGATTCTTTTCTGCCTCTGGTATCAAATTTTCTCTTTTAGAAGTAACACGCAGGAAGACAACAGAGGTATACCTGCATAAGGCTGACAGATTGTAGGAGTGGTCCTGGGTCCAGACCTTATTTCCTCAGCTAATACATCTGGTGTGGGAAGAGGTTCCAGAAACCTTTCTTACCTGTTACCAAACACATCTGTTTGAATTTCCAGTGAATGTCTTCTAAACACACACTAATGTCCTGGCTTGTCCACTCTACACACATACTCCACCCCAGCAGCCTGATAGGAGAGGATGTTTCTTCAGAGTAATTGATTTTTCCTTCTTCTCACCACCAGCACTGAATAGAGCTGCTGCTCCCAAAAGCTGTACCACACCACTATGGCAACAGTCTCTTGCCCAGTACATTTCTTCCAAAGCATAGCTGTCTGCAATTAACGCCCTCCCTTCCCTAAAGATGAGAAGAAGCATAGTTGAGAGTGCAGCTCTAGTTTCTGCAAAACTTTAAAATTTTCCTGGAACTATCTTCTTTTTTAATATCTTTTCTCTTTTTCTCTCCACACAAAGAATGCTTTTTCAGGATTTTTGTTTTTCATGCAGTTGGCATACCACTCCCACCTTCCAAATGCTCAGCAGCAGCTCAAACACATAATTTTCTAAAGTATGTGTTTTTAAAATTAAAGGTTGCATTTCAGTGATAATAATGGGGGAAGGGGGAATCTTACCTGGCATTTCAAAGAAATCTATTGTGCATAGCATTTTTTTTAAAAAAATTAAACCGAGAAAAATCACAATTTAAAATATCCACAATGCTGCAAGCTTTGTCCTATAGAGAAATCCTCCCCCCACTTTGCCCCTGGCCTGTGTACACACCCGTCCACCCACTTGTCTCTTCATCTCTACCCTGAAATAATTGGAACAGCAACCTGAGTTAGCATATAAAGACACATTCCCTGTCTTTCAGAAATATGTATCACAGCCACATATGTTTGCTCACTTAAAAGCAATGAGTCTTAGGACTTGATTGCACTAGGCTCTTCTCCTACTACAAAAGTATGTTTCTAAAAACACTATTCAAGCAAAATTGCTCTTTTTCCTCTTACATCTTCATAACCATTCTGGGATTACAGTGCTGATTTCCACTCAAACCTTATCACACGTAGCATTTGGCACTGCCCATCAATTACTTCCCCCATGACATTATCCCCACCCCTCTTCCTAGTTTGGCACACAGACAGAGATGTCCCCACAGAAGATTATAAATATAAATGAAAACAATCTCACATTTAAGACTCCAGAACAGGGCTGGGAAAAAAAAGCAGGGTGGGAGGCTGGAAGCCACCAAAAGCATACTCAGCAACTGTCCACTGACCACCCAAAATCACCATCAAAGCTCAGAACTTTCACACGAGAAATTGTAGCAGAAAAGTAGCAGAAAGAAGCTCATTGATGGACTTTTTCTGTAAATAAAAAGAAATACTCTTAAAATGATCTCCCATATGAGTATGACAGAAGAGCAATTGTGTCATGTGATAAGGCTAAGGCAATGGCAAGACTAATGTATCACTATGATGCTATAATGCCATAGCGTGATAAGGCTCTTTTTAACAAATAAATGTGCACAGAATTGCAGGTGTAGCAAATTTGACTCAGGCTGCATTTAAACTGCAGGATTTATGAAGTTTGACACTGCTTTACTTGCCATGACTCAATGCTATGAAATTCAAGGATTTGTAATTTTGGGAAATATTTAGCCTTCTCTGTCCTAGAGCTCTAGTGCCACAGCAAACTACAAATCCCAGGATTCCATAAGCTGGACCCATGACGGATGAACCAGTGTCAAACTCCATTAATTCAGCCAAGGGATCGAACCAGGAATTCTGAGTGGCATCCCTTCCTTTTCCTATGTACAGACCCAAGGCCTCTGTTTTAGAAAACGCTAAGAGTTGTATGTTATATTATTACCTCCATTTGCCTCTCAGAGTCCTCTCAGGATAGTTAACTATAAAAAATTTAGACATTCCTATACAAGTAAATATGTGAATAAAACAATATAGCATCATGAAGTTAAAAATATTTCAGCTAACATTTTGAAGGATTTTAAAAATGTAAGAGTTATGCCTGAATCAAGAGACAAGACTGTTACTACCCAACCCATTCAAGAACGTGGGGCCATCTGAAGAAAAGGCTCCACTGAGGCATAATGCAGAACCAGGGAGATCACTATTACATATTAAGGCTGCATCCTATACAATATTGAAGTACCTGAACATTGTGCTCGGCTAAAGGAATCCCCATAAGCTAAGGGAAGGGAGGAGGGTCAAATGAAGCCCCAGAGAATAGCTGTTTAAATGCAGCATCCATCAGTGGATGGGTGTCAGCATGCATTCCAATTACCAGCTATTTTTTTTTAATCCATTTATAATCAGGAACATGCCTGGTTTAAAGATCTAAGGGGATTCTGGGAACCTAGTGCTTGAAAGAATTCTCCTTCTTATGCTGGGCTGTTAAAAGGGCTGTCAGAAGGTCTTTGCAAAGTGCCATTTACTTATTATGTGACAGCTAGGGGAAATGGTCAATCATTTCAATAATCACCCCTCCCCCAATTGTACATTTAAAGTTGGGTAGTCTTTTCTATTCTATTTTACTGCCATTTTATTATTCCAATTCAGTGTTTTGGTTTGTTTTAACTGTGTGGCTTTATGTTTGGGTTTATATATTTTGTTCTCTACCTCCTTATCCTTTGATAGATAACACTTTATACTAATAAAATATAATAAAATGAATATTTACATTTATGAGTTTGCATATACTCATGGCAAAGCCATCATGACAATGTTTTGGCACATCACAAAAGCCACACACCTAAGGGCATAGGCTGCCCAGGTCAACAAAAATCCAGACCCTCAGATTTCGGGGCCATAACTTGAGATCTAGAGATGGTCCCTGGTTATTCATGGGGAGGGCAAACCCTGGTGATGCTGCTTAATAACAATCACCATTTGTCATAGTTAAAGCTATTTGAATACACACAGAGGACATATTTAGAGTGGAATATTTAATCAAGCCTACTTGCTTCTAACCAAAATGAGTAACGTGCTCACATGCCTGGCATCGGGATGTTATTGTAAGGAAGGGTAAAAATCATTGTGCTGGACATGTTAGATGAGATCTCAGGAAAGAGAAAAGATGTGTGTCTTGAGAATACAATGCTGCACACATTTACTGAGAACTAAGCCCCATAGAACTCAATGGAGTTTAAATCTGAGCAGAATCCTATCATCCATGAACTCTCATCCCACCCCATTCTAAGGTTCCCAAATAGATCACATTTCTTTTCTGCACCTCAAGCTACCCATTTAAAGAAATACAACCTGAAAACATTAAAAACACATCTACTATTAAAAATACAGAATCATGGTAGTTGCGGAGATGTGTGATAGGATGTATAGAAGATTCTCAGTCTGACATGCATGTAAGCAAAGTACTATAAAAAGAAAAGAACAGAACAGACAGACAGCCTCAGACACATGGTGGCAAAAAAAAAAAAAAAAAAAAAACACCGCTTGCTGCCCAGGCTGAAGGTTGGCATGCAGTTCTTGTCTATCACCAAGGAGTTTATCGCATCGCGTTCCGAGAACATTTTTGGAACCCGATTGGAACGGAACACTTTCAACTTTACCGCACGTTTTTGTCCCCATCGGGTTCCCATCGGGTTCTACATACCCCTCAAAGTGTTCCATATGTGTTCCTCGGAGGGAACGGATAAGAAAGTGATCCAAGCTTGTGGAAACGTTTTTTAAAACGGTCCAAGAAATGTCAGAGCGGTAATGTAATCCGTTCTTACTTCTGTTCCCATGTTCTGCCTTGTTGTGATTGGCTGAAAGGACTTCCCTCCCTGCATTCTGTTTCCCAAGCTCTAGCCTGGCCCTGGCTGGGGCTCCTCGTCT
>NC_056526.1:144934574-144944750 GCF_019175285.1 Sceloporus undulatus | reverse complement strand
GCAGAGTCCTCCAAAGCCTGGCTGGAGCTTGAGAGAGGCTGTCTCCCAAGCTCTAGCCTGGCCCTGGCTGGGGCTCCTCATCTGCAGAGTCCTCCAAAGCCTGGCTGGAGCTTGAGAGAGGCTGTCTCCCAAGCTCTAGCCTGGCCCTGGCTGGGGCTCCTTGACTGCAGAGTCCTCCAAAGCCTGGCTGGAGCTTGAGAGAGGCTGTCTCCCCAGCTGCAGCCTGGCTCTGGATGGGGCTCCTCGATTGCAGAGTCCTCCAAAGCCTGGCTGGGACTTGAGAGAGGCTGTCTCCCCAGCTCTAGCCTGGCCCTGGACAAGGTTTAAAAATGTAGGACCTTCTTTTTAAAATTTCCTGGCCAGGAAATTTTTTTTAAAAGTGCTACATTTTAAAACATTGTCTGACATTTTCCCAGTTTTGAGGTCCCCAGGGATGGCAACCCTATGTTTATGTATATGTATAACATTTATATATATATGTGTGTGTGTGTGTGTGTGTCTAAAAGTATACATACAATATATATACAATATACATATTTTAAATATGTAATATATACAAAATATATATTATATATAATATAAATATATTACACACAATATATACATATATATGCATAAATATCTATATATATATATCTATATATATATATATATATAAATTTTTGTATATATAGATTGCGGACTATATGTGTGTATACATGTGTGTGTGTGTGTGTTGTGTGTCTATATGTATCTTGTATATAAAAAGATTAGGTTTGTTTGCACCATATCTCCTTGTAAGCCTTTTGTTCTGTGTTGTGGTACTCATGAACAAGAATAGACTTACAAATACGCATGTGCAAATATTGAAACGTTCTCATACTTATCACGCTTCCTTAAGGACAAATGATTTGTGTTCCCGT
Source organism: Sceloporus undulatus (assembly GCF_019175285.1). Classification (NCBI taxonomy): domain Eukaryota; kingdom Metazoa; phylum Chordata; class Lepidosauria; order Squamata; family Phrynosomatidae; genus Sceloporus; species Sceloporus undulatus. Next base: position 144,943,848 of record NC_056526.1, on the reverse strand, counting down.
TACGTTCTCGGAACGCTTTACATTTTCGAATGCGATAATATCCGTTCCCATAACGTTACATCTTGAAACGTTTTGGGAACAGAATAGAAACGTTTCAGGCACTGATGCGATAACCTTCCAAGAGGTGACCAAAGAAAAGCCAAATAATTTACACCTTCACTTCCTGTCTGGAGGTAATGCAGTAAAACCAGAGACTCAGGGCATCACCTAAGGGGAAGGGTACCTAATGGCCATATGGCTAAAACAAATGTATATCTCAATTATAGTTCTGGCTCAAGATACTTTGCTGCCTGTGGTATCGGTTCCCTTCCCTGTTCCATTTACAGAAGCTTGCTGCAATGACAGTTGACTCTTATCTCAACACTGGCAATAGGATAAGGTCTTCCACCACTATCAGGTTATTTTCGGTAGTCATACACATGTCAGTAACAAAAAGATTTTTTCCTGCAAAATAAACGAATACCAAATTCATAAGAAGCAACCAGGAAGCAACTATTGCATTCCCTTGCATATCTGATACTTGGCACATTTGCTTTACTAATGGTAGGGCCAGGGCCAGTTTATTGACATATTACCTTTTATTCTTTGTTGGGATGTATAGGTGGAGAACAGAATAAGTGCAAATCTACATCATGCAGACTTATTGATGCACTGTAAGTATAAATAGATTCATTTTTACAGATTTTATTATTTATGTATAGCTTTCTTTCATCTTTCATAAAACAGTGAAGTGGGGAGAAGTTGGGAAAGGAAAAGATTTATAAAGCCCAAGGTTCTGTTACAATCACCACAACAAAAGATGCTGGAAACATATAATATCTCCTGTTCAATCTCAGTAAATATAAACACTCCTGACTCTGTGTGGAATGAATTAAAACAGATTAATCATAATCCCTTTCAAAATAGTATTTATAATGGAAACTGCTACTGATCCTTTTATTCTTGGAACAAGAATGTGATGAATGTAATGCATTTTATTTATATATCACACATTGCATTCATCAAATTGCTTGCAGCTTTATCTCTCTGAAAGCTATCTATTATATTTAACATTAAAGGTTACTTGCTTTGCTGTCTGGATTGCTATGCAATCTTCAGGTGGAAGGAATCAGAATCCAGACATAACTATGCATCGCTGTATAGTTGCATGAATTAAATTTTTCTGTGGCTCTAACTGTAATTTCATTGTATCTCTGGCAACAGGCTTCCTGTTTGTTCTAGTTATGTATAAATATGCACTACTGTACATATTACTATTTCTAGGAGTCTAAATATCTATTACAATTTTACCATGTCTAATACAACCAAATTCCTGTTGTACCTTTCTGTCTGATGTCTTGGTAAAATCAGTGCAGGAAATGAAGGAAGCAATTGAGATCTGCATCCCTGAGACTTCTTGAGAAAACCTAGGTGCTCATTTAACTAATATGATGACATTTGCTCCCTTTGAATGTCATGCTGTAAATAAATCTGGGAAGGACCTTTAACATGGTTATAGAGCATGTAAGGAAGAGGGATAATTAAACCTATGGATTTAAGCTGTAAAAGAATGAAGGATATGCATACTTCTGTTGTACTTGCTGGTCCATAAACAGAGGTTCTTTTGCTGTTATCCTTAAGAAATAGAACTGTGATTTTTAGTTAATTTATCAAGATAATTTCTCAGCAAAAGCTTTGAAATCTGTTCCATTTCATTGGAAAGTTTCTTTACTTGTGGAATTTAATCCTTATGTGGAGGAACAAAAAGAAGAATGAATTAAGGAAATTAAAAAAAATAATTATTGAAATAATTTTGTCTTTAGGTGAAGAAAACTCACTGTTTGTGATGAAGAAGTTCAGTTCATCTCTTAATTGTGTTTCTATTCACATCAATCAATCAATTTTTATTATGGTCTATGACCAGCACTATAAAGGTGCCCCACATCATTAAGTAGGGTCACTACATTCTCTGAGCAGCATTGCAAAATGGGTTTCCATGGGGACAAGAGAGGAAGGAAGACGAGCCCAAGCATGGATTTTATCCACGGTGTTTCAAATAACAGATGATGAGGAGCAGAAACAAGCATCATCAGTTACTGTAGAAATTACTGCTTATTTTAATGTTCGTGGGTGTCATGCTGCCACCCTCACCAAAGCTCACAAGACTGGTCAGTTCCTGCCTAAGTCTCACTGTTCAGAAAAGGGGCTGAAAAGCACAAAATACAGAAGTAGTGGACTGCATAAGGGTAAGGAACCTGGAAGTTCCCTCATTCTGTGAACCAGAAAAGAGAGCCAAGGCCCTGAGATATAGGAACCCCAGTGTCTGTGGTTTCTATAGGTGTGTTGACCAGAACTCATTAAACACTAATAGAAGACCAGTCCTTGGTTACACAGCCATTAAGGAGTGGCTTTTTTCAATATCAGAAGCTAGTTTTCACAATGAGATTCTATTCCATAAGTCATGTAGGCACTTTTGATATCTTCTTCATTCGACACTGAAATTATATTACCATTGTTTTTTGTTCACTGTCCAGCGCTTACATCCATTTTCTGGGCTATGTGGTGCATTCTGGAAGAATTTATGCCTGACGTTTCTTCCAGAATGTGCCACATAACCCGGAAAACTGACAGAAAACCATGGACACCAGCTGTGAAAGCCTTTGACTTCATACATTACCATTGACTTGATAGACATCAATGGATCTAAGTCACACAGTGTCAAAGTTGCATTCTTTAGAAACAATAAAATACTGTAAAAGCAATTTCTCTGTTTCTCTTTCAAAAGTTTGATTCCATTCAACTCACTTAAAGAAACAGAAATCCACCATAGAAGGGACATAGATAGTCCACATTCACTAACCGATTAAAACAGCTAGCAGACCTATGTTAAATATATCTAAACACATCCTCATAGTATATATCAGCACTAATTATTTTCTGTTTGATTATCAACTATATGGAAAAAGCTTGTTAAAATCTTTGTTTAAAAAACCTGCTTGTGTCCCAAATGCTAGAGGTTCCAAATGTCACCTTTCGCAATCTCTCTCTCTCCAAGCCCTATCATATTAGGTTACAACATGACCATCAGTCATGGCCCAATTTAACTTCAGGACAAGGAGATGTTTAAAATTCTGGAACTGCCCTTAGACATCCAAGACAGACTTATTGTGTAACATCTCCTTAAGATTTCAGTTCTTGCTGGAGTCACAGCTGTTCAAAGGTACAAAATACATTTATGTAGTTCAGACTCTGGCACCTGTTGTAGGCAACTTGAAATAAAAACAAGTTGTGGTTACACAATAAGAGACACAGAGACAAAGTATGTCCACTTGAAATACTGTTGCTGACCATTTCATTCAATGACAAACATATTTATCCTTCATTCTTATTATTTTTCAGATAAACTTGCAACTTTTTGTGCTCCCCCCCCCCCAAGTATATCACATTATCTAGAATGTGTGCTTGTGAGCAAGGGCTCATTCGTTTTATTTTTGCACAGGGCCAAGTATATTGTTAGTGACATATATAGATTTATTACGATCAACTGATCAAACATCACAAACATCAATCAACAAACATCAATCAATCAACAAACATCACAATAAATCATCAAATGTAAAAGTAAATAATAGTTAAAATTTCACTTATAAAATTGTATTAAAAAGAAATATAAATTTTAAAAGTATAAAATCATTATAAATGTATGAAATCATTATAAAATTTTATCAGACTAAAAAATATTACAAACTTTTAAGAAACCATCTTACGCTGACAGACCATTGCCGCTGTGCAAAAATTGGCCACCCTTGTTGTTATTACTGGGCATTGTTGGTGATTTTACCATTTATAATACATTTTATTTTATTCTACCATTATACATACATAGCAGTGTTAACTTTTGTTTCCTCCCCTCTCATATTGATTTGGGATTGGAGTTTTTCAGGTATCCATATAGGTTTCTTTTGTCCCCTAAAGTCAAAATATTTGTCACACTATCTTTTTTCTTTCCTTTGTATGTGTCTGTGTACCTTCACGTTGTTTGTTGTCATGTAGCAACCTCATGAATTTCGTAGGGCTTTCTTATAGAATTACTCAGATGTGTTTTGCCAGTTCCTCCCTCGGAAATACAGCCTACAGCACCTGGTATTCAAGAACACGCACACACACATGCCATCCTCAACTGCTCTGCTTAGGTCCTGCAGTTCCAGGGCCATGGCTTAGAATCATAGAATCATGGAATCATAGAATTGGAAGAACCACAAGGGCCATCCAGTCCAAACCCATTCTGCCATGCAGGAAATCTCAATCAAAGCATCCCTGACAGATAGCCATCCAGCCTCTGTTTAAAGACCTCTAAGGAAGGAGACTCCACTATTCTCTGAGGGAGACCATCTATCTGGTATGCAGCCTTCATTTCCTTCTACCTTCCCTAGCATTAATGTCTCTTCTAGTGTATCATGCCTTCTCATGTTGTGTCCTAAGTATAATAGCCACAATTTAGTCATCTTGGCTTCGAGGGAGAATTCAGGCTTGATATGTTCTAGGACCCATTTGTTTGACCTCTTGGCCATACACGATACCCTCAGTGCTCTTCTCCAGCACCACATCTCAAATGGGTTTATTTTCTATCAGCTTTCTTCACTGTCCAGTTCTCATATCCATACATGGTGATGGGAAATACAATGGCTTGGATGATCTAACTTTAGTGTTCAGTTTTATTTCTTTGCACTTTAGAATCTTGTCTTGTTCTTTCAGAGCTGTCCTTCCTAGTCTTCTGATTTCTTGACTGCAATTTCTGTTCTGATCAATGTTTGATCCAAGGTATGGGCACTCCTTGAATAGTTTGATTACCTCATTATTTAGCTTTAATTTCTGTAAATTCTTTGTGATTGTTATTTTTGTTTTCTTTGTGTTCAACCTTAAGCCTGCCTTAGCACTTGCCCTTGCTAACCAGTACATAAACAGAAGGAGAAAGGAACTCTTATAAATGTGGCTTTTCTGCAAAAAAGTTAGTGGGTTTTGGTGCATTCCTCCAGCAAAGAAAGAGAAATTGGAAACTCCCCACAGTTTTTTCTGTCATAGGGCAAGCACATCAAACTGGTGGTGTCTTTTATCATTTTGTGGAAGAACACATCCCTAGAAGTGTTTAATATACTCAGCCCAAAATGGTTGTATAGCATTGCTGTATGTATTTTTAAAATAAATAGAAGGAAGCACTTTTTTAAAATGCAAGTTATTCATACAGACATTTTTTGAAATCTCAGACTGTAGATTTATCACAGTCACTGTTTTTAATTTCCCTCTAGTCCAACTTTGGCTCTGTGTCCTGAGCTTGTAAGAGAGATGTGATGAAAAGGAGAGCTGTGAAGAATTATTCAGGAATAGGCATAGAAATACCTTTCATAGTTTTGCTGCCTCTGGGGGAGATGTGTGGTAAAGTCTCTGTGATTATCTTCATTCACGACTCCCAACCCTACCCTTAGAGATGGCATAACATGCAAAATACCTTATGAGTTCTCTGTTTATACTGCCTCTTAACAGATCACCCATAGCATCCTAACATTTTCAAGCCTTTGGGAGAAAATTATAGATACTGCAAACAAAGTTGAGGTATTGACTGAGAATATTGTGGATCGTAGTTACACAGTTGCAATAAATAAGCATGTGGTATATAATCAATCAACTGTTATTGCCCAGCTAGTTGCCTTCATGTTTTCCTGCTGGCCAAACACTTTGTTGAGTTACTGGGTCAATTTAGGTGACAATTCAGGGATCTTATCTAACAATATAGAGTGAACCAAAATTCTGGCCTCACCTTTTCCATCCAAGATGGAATTATCCTTTAAAGCAGAAGCAATGCATCAACAATGCTATCCTCATAGGCTAAAATCGTGCACCCAATTCTCCAGAGAGAAGTCACAGGTTAACCACATAATTAAGTACTTTGATCAAAGGAGTTTTTAAGCTTTTAGACTGCATCTGTATGGCCTATTCTTGTGCAAGAGCCAAGGGTATGTTCAGCTTAATGTGTAAGGATGAATCAGACCATTGTTGTGTCCTTCAAACCCAATGAATACTTCCCGTGCTTCCTAACTGGGCAACCTTTCACATCTGTCTTCCACTACTGCCTCTAAAGCCTTCTAGTTCCCCACAAGAACACCACCATCTACAGCATCTAATATTGCCTTACAGACAGAATTCATACAAGCTGAACTTGCTTCCCCTCAAAGGAGTGCCAAGAAGAATCAGCCTTTGAAGGATCCGAAAATGATGTTTGTGTATGTGTATCAGCTTTCTGGGTTAAAATCACAAAAATTGTATTAAAGTTAAAGGCTATCATGATTGCTAACATAGGGCCGGAACCAACAGGCCAAAATAAAGCTGCTTCAGGTCACTTTGGAGGTATGCTGTTTAAATAATGCATGTGTCGTAAGAGGCCAGAAGGCACGCCAAAGCCATGCTCCAGTCCTAAGCACTGGACCACAGCTTTGGTGCAGCTTTTGGCCTCTTAAGATGTGTGTGCCATTTAAACACTAAAGTGACCTGAAGCAGCTTTATTTTGGCCTGTCTGTTTGGGCCCATAGTTGCCATTTTCTTTGCTTTACCTTTTCATCCTTTTTGACAAGTGCCTGTTTTCCTAGCCCTACCTGTGCCTGGTTGCTTCCCCTACACATTGCACAGCCACCATTTCCCATACTTTCTTCATCATCTATCCAACTTTTAGGATGAACACAAACAGTTATGCCTGCCAGAATTTTGTAAGTTCTTTGGCATCATTTTCCTTTGCTTCATCTTTCTCATCCTTTGTTGCATGTCCCTAAGTTTACCCTTAACTTATCCACTGGTCATATAAAAATCCATAATTCTGGCCTCAAAACCTGCTTTTGACATACATGAGGCCGACTTACAGTTGAGTATATATGGTAATTTTTGCCCTTCTAAGTCATGGAAAGTAATGGTCCCACTATATTCTGTGCTGATCGGGCCTCATACTTCATTCAATTCTAATATTTAAGAAGGATATAAAAACGCTGGAGCAGGTTCAGAGAAGGGCAATGAGGATGATAAGAGAAGTTGGCCATATTCAGCTTGGTGAAGAGAAAACCAAGGGGGGGGGGGGGTTCATATGACTGCATTCTTTAAATACCTCAAGGGCCAGTCACAGGGAGGAGGGTAAAGGTTTGTTCTCTGCTGCCTCAGAGGATAGAAATAGATCTAACAGTTTCAAGTTACAGGAGGGTAGATTTCGATTGAACATTGGAAGGAACTTCTTGATAGCAAGAGGGGCTTGGCAATGGAACCAATTGGCTAGAGAAGTGGTGAGGTCTCCTCTTGATGTCTTCAAAAAGAGGCTGGACAGCTACCTGCTGGAATGCTCTAGCTTCAGATCTTGTATTGTGCAGGAGTTTATACCCATGGCCTATGGAGCCCCTTCCAGCTCTATTATTATTTAATTTTATTATTCTGTGCCCTTTCCGGTTTTCAGTGTGATAATTATTTAAAAATAAAAACTACTGCGTACATTAATAGCTGATTCTAAACAATGAAACTTGCATTTCTGTTGATGGAAATCTTTTACCATCAACCAGACTGTTATGTGGGTTTCTCAGAAGTCCTCCCAGCTGTCATTTTTTCTCCAGCAATGGCTTTGGATGCCATGTTATTAATATCATTTAGGTTCAGTATTTTAGTAGCTGTGACATTTACTGGTAATTAATATGAACTGGTTTAAAATTACTATAAAATCAATCCTAAATAAAACACATCCTTATAGATAATTATACTTCAAAATATGGCCATTAATCAAGGTAAGAAAAGACAAGGGGTTCTGTGAGAGAGGAAAACAAAGAAAGTTCCAGAAAGAGAAGGTTGTTGTTGGTTGTCTGCCTTTTGTTCAGTATGAATATCTCTGGTGAACTACACATCCATGATGTTTTTCTTTAGAATACTTTGAATGAAACAATGAACTTTACTACCAGAAGCTGAGTAAATGAGTCCCAGGAACATTTGTCTGACGCCAGGTGCATTTGTCATTCTGTATTGATAATCTTTGTGCCTCATTATCATATCCAGCTTGCCATTTATATGCAGACGACACAATCATTTACGGTAGTAGATTATGCAGGGAGAAATCTTAATATTATCTTCACACTAATTTAAATGAGCTTTAAAAGATCATCTGGCATGATCTGAATTACTCTTAAATATTAATGAAACAAAGATCATGTTATTTGGCAGAAAACAGAGGTTGAGTAAACTAGGCAACTCACAAGCAATGTGACCTTGGAGATCAGTTATAAATACTAGTTTTAAAGACTTTGAAGTGAGGAAAATACTTTCTCCTCCTATTGTTAGTCCACAATTGCTATGAACACTTGAAAGAGGGCCTTATTTGGGAACAGTAAACACCATTATGGTGATTTGGTTGGCTAGGCAGGGGTGAGATTCTGCTCATTTTCAGGTTATAGGATTCATTTTAACTTTCAAAAGATGCCTCACAACATTTGTTAGGGAGGATAAAGCATCTTTATCTCGGACCTCTAGGCAAATTTGTTTTGAATTATACATTGTATAAACAGTGCCGTCTGTCAGTGCAGCAACAATTGGGAAATAAAAAGCAGTACTAACTTCACTGACATTTTATCCTTCCATCTACTACATCTACTGTGTCCCTGTATAATAATTGCCAGAACTTTATATTTTCTGAAAGTGTTGTTTTTTTAAAAAAGGAATACAAATATGGATATTGCAGGTGATTTCCTGTATTTTCCTGTTGAACATCTGAAGAATACATTTCAGTGCTACACATTTAAATGATCATATATTTTAATATTTTGATGGGGATATTCTTATGGAGTCAAGTACAAATTCTATAAAGGTAGTGAGTCAAGTGCCCTTTCCTCCAAATATTTTCAGTTATCAATTGGAACTGTAAAGTCTTTTTTCATTCTGAGAACAGATATTTAATGGGGTTTTTTTTTTTTAAAAAAGGAATTAATCTCAAAGTTACAAAATTTTCCAAAAACGGGTGCTTTTACTGAATTGGAATTACATTCTATGGTAAAATTAATTGCGCTGCAAATGACATTGGCTCTTCTTTCATTTTATTCCCTCAAACATAAGAATTATGAGGAATATACAATCTTTCTGTCTAATGTCCACCATCTGCACTCTTTAAATTGTAATGATGCAAAAGTGGCCGTTACTTTCCCTTGTCCTTTGCAGATTAAATAGGAGATGCAACTCCTGCAACATCAGGAGTAAACTCTTCTAGAACATGGCCACGTGGTCCGAA
>NC_056526.1:144849148-144934564 GCF_019175285.1 Sceloporus undulatus | reverse complement strand
AACCCCACAAAAAAATTATGGATGCCAGCCTTGAAAGCCAGGAGATATAACTGTTATATCTTCTTTTTGTCATTGATGAGAGCCAATAATAGGATTCTGATCTTCTCTAGTAGTAATAGTAGTGCTGTTGCTGGTGGTATGCACAAACACCATGGACTGGATTCAGATTTTGATGTATGTAACTAAATATGCTGCCACACTGCAGAATTAATACAGTTCGACACCACTTTAATTGTCATGGCTCAGTCCTATGGAATCCTGCCATATGTAGATTGTTGTGACACAAGAGCTCCCTGACAGAGAAGGCTAAATGTCTCACAAAACTACAAATCTCAAAATTCCATAGCATTGACCCATGACAGCTAAAGCAGTGTCAAACTGCATTATTTGAACAGTATAGATGCACCCCTAGGTTGGCTGAAGTGATCCTCCCAGGCCCTTTTTATCCTGGTGACCCCTGACATTTCAAAAGCTGCACTGGAGTTGAGAGAAGTGGACTTTGAAGAGTAGGAATTGGAAGGGGAGCTGTGAAGGACTTAGATAAGACCCTCAAGTTTAAAGATCTATTTGAATTACCAAAGTCAGGATTATTGAAAACTTTGGGATTCTGAAATGGCTAAGTTAACAATGTTGTTAAAAGAAAAATCAATAAGGATGTTTTTACAAGAATGGAAACCATTGTTAAGGTACTCAGAAGAAAAAGGAGAAATGAGGATACAAACTGGATTTGAGAGATAAAATTATTCTATTTAATAATGAATAGAAGTGCATTTTAAGACTAAAGTGTGTAATGTAATCGGAATGATGAACAAATCAAGCATTAGTCAAAGGGTAGGAAGCAGGAAGTCATTTTTAATAGTTATGACTGTAATATATATTAGTTTTGTATCTGTGATAGTGAGTTGTTTATAGGCCTTTTTTGGTTGTTGGTTGTTTGCCTGTTATTGTTGTTGTTTTTTGTTTGGGATGTGAATTGGTTTTTTATTGAGAATTGTTTTTAATTATATACATATTAATAAAGATTTTTTTAAAAAGGATTATCCATACCATATTATTTCCATGCGTCATCTGCACTCCATGCCCATGGATCAGCCTGAAGGCAGTATTTTTAGCCCATTTGTTTTGGGCCCTAGACCACCTCCAGTTTCTCTTGGACAAAACACCTGAGCCCCAAGGAGAATCCAAAATTTGGGTTGCTCCCCAGCCAGCCGACTGCTGGAAGACCTACAAGAGGAGCCAATCCTATTAGTGTCATAAATAGATAAGATATGTTGTTGAAAGCCTTTTTACAATATTGAATTACAGTGCACCTCCAAAATACACTGGAAGCTGCACCAGAAATAAGCCTTGCGCGCCCCAAGAAGTAATGGGTCGTGTGACTGTGGTGCATGTGCAGTGCCGCACGGCAGGCATGAGCCCCATTACTTCCCATGGGGCTCAAGCTTACGCGTTTTTTCTTTCATATGGGGGGGCGGTACGGATCCCCCGCATAAGAGAAGAGCAGCCTGTAATACTTGTACTCAGCTGCAAAATGGTATTTTCATTGGTGTGTATCTGTTCCTCTTTTCTCTTTGAATTATCTTTTGGAAAGTTATCTTCTGAAAGCTCAGATGGTGAGAGACTACATTCAAGTACTCTGAAGCCTGAGCAAGACTATTCGCTGTGTGCTTTCAAGTAGTTTCCACTTATGGTGACCCCAAGAGGCTTATTGCATTGGTTATTAACTCTATCCAGTTTAAAGGTGAATTCAGGTGGCATTTTGATCTTATCGGACTTTTTTTGCTGCCAAATCTGCCATCCGATTATAGCCTGGGTCCATCCCTGCTTCCAGAGCCGTTCCACCAGCCATTTTCTTAAGTCAAAAAACAGCCGGATCTGAAAAGAGCCACAGGAAGCAGTTCTGGAAGTGTGGATGGACCCAGGCTGTATTCAGGTGGCAGATTCGGCGGCAAAAAATGTCTGATAAGATCAGGATGCTGCCTGAATTCAGCTTTAAACCGGATACAGGTAAATTGATTAAATAACCAATGCGATAAGCCTGTAAGGTGAACCGATCACAAATCTGTCAAGATTTGTTCAGGGGGGTGGTACTTTTGAGGTTGAGATAATGTGACTTTACACAGCTAGGTAAATGTTGGAGATGCTAGAGTAAACTTTCCCAGATTCAGGATAAATGAATAAAAATGTCAACAAATCGGTTCATGGCAGGAAAGATCATCTATTTTATTTATTTATTTATTTATTCATTTATTCATTCATTTATTTATTTTTGCACATATAACCCGAACTTTATCCCAGAACACGATCTGAGGTGGTTTACAATAGTTTAAAAAACAAAGACAGTTAAAACATTGATTACAAAAAGTTAAAGGAGAATTTAACATCAATATTATTTTGAAAAGGATTTAAACAGTTAAAAATACTTTAAATATATTTACAACATAGTTTCAGCAAAAAATTGAAAAATTAGAAAGTCCAGCATGCCACAATACTCACACACTACAACTCCATAGTTAAAATTCAGACGGCCTGCCTAATTAAACATGTCTTCATCTGCTGGTAGAAAGACAGGAGGAAGGGGGCCAGCCTACCTGTTTCTGTATACCTTCATTGCATCTGGTGGACACTAGAATTTCAAATACCTATGTTAGATAGGGCTCAGCTATTATTAATTATATCCAAGCTGGATGGTAATCACTTTTTTCCATACTGCATTGATTTTCTTTATGTGAACTAGTATGATGAGTGAGCAAGATGTATGGTAAGATAAAAGAAAATGGACAGACTTGCAATGTAAATGGGAATACAAAACAGCTGCTCAGGTTTAATGTTATGAAATCCGCGGCTAAGCCATAGTCTGTCAATATTACTAACCAAACTGGGAATTTGCTCTTCCCAGTTCAGAAAAAACCTAGGTGTAAATCCACTTCTTTGAGCTAATCCTTACATCATGCAAGTGCACAGGCTTGAAAAGCAGAAGCATCTTTAGGGGTTTTGTGCAAGGTAGCATGGCCAATGAACAAACTGTTCACTTGACGGCTGTAAGCCTCATTCAGGCCAACCCCTTAACTCTAATAGTTCTGTTAGAGCCAACTCACACACCCAGTTCTGCAACTATCTGGCTGGGAGTGCTTCTGTTTCTTGCTAAATTGATGTATGCATGGAACAAATGTGTCATCTGAGCTGCTCACAAGATGCTAAATGTGCACAGCTACAGCTCAACCTCAGTTCACACTTATAAGTCTTGTGGTGGAATATAAAAGTATAAAGTCTGCTCAGGGTACTGATTCAGACCAGTAAGAAAACACAGATCTGATCAAGACCGTTCAAATCCAAGCAAGGAAGCAGTTCTCACAATCAAAAGCAAAATGGCCATAGCTGCTTGTCTTCAGTTAATTGGTCTCCTCCAAAATTAAAGAGGTGATAAACATTAGCACCCATTGCTAAGATTTACCACTGTGGTGAACAAATCCTACAGAGTGGGAAGCACTTGCAACCTGTATAAGGTATAAATGAGAGCCAATTTTGGTATGCACAGCTACCCTAAGCTCTTTAACATTTGGACACAATAATCAATCACTTCCTGAATAAAATCTTTTCAGACAGCTGTTAACATGTAAAGGACTCTAAGGATAGATGGGGTCAGTCTATTTTGAGCCCATGTCACATCCACAAATCTTCATTCATATGTCTAGTCCATCCTTGTTACTGCATTAAGCCACCATTTTTGAAAGTCTGCACAAAATTAAATTTAATTATGTATTTTTAGATTTTTTTTCTAATGAAATGTTATGTTTTACCTCAAAATATGCATTTATGAATGCATTTTTCCTTCTTAAAATACAACTGTAAAACATTTGTTATGGGAAGAGGAGATGTTTTCAGCTGAGAGCTTCATCATAAAAATACAAATCCTGTTGTGTGTTCCCTTTCCTTACTCCTCAAAATGGATGATCATCCTATATGGTCTATAACCAATTATAATGGTATAATTAATTGTGGGTCAAATTTTCATATCTTTCTGGCTCTGTGTCAAAATGTTCAATGAATGAAAGCACAAGAGCATTAAAACGAGAAAAGTTTTTTACAAGAACTTGGAACAACAACATTAAACATCAACTTTTGACATGGTAGTTCTACAAAGAAAGGACAGTCCTCCCTTCCCCCCACTGCATGAAAGAGCATCTTATTCTTTCTGTTTTCAAGGGCATCCTAAATCCTTTAAAGATGGATAAACCCCTTAGCAGTGAGACCAGGGAGCAGCAGAGAAATGTGAACATTGTGTTAAAAATAATCCTGCTATCAGCCTGGTTTTAAAAAAATACACACAGATGTTCTACTAGTAATTATTATTATGATAACTCATATAACTAGGAATAAAATAAAGCATAATTGTTTACTGCTGCCTGTTTTCCCCAGACACCATAGGAAATGAGAAAGAAAATCTCAAAGATTTTATTCTTGGTTAAATGGTGTTTTTCCCCTTCATTTAACTAGGAGTAAACATAGAAATAAAATAGTTTCATACCCAATGCACATGAGATGCAAATAGATGCTTCATGCATTCATTCTCAGCCAAGTCACCAGAGGCAAAACAGCCATTTTGGGGGAAGATCCCATTGAACTTCATCTTTATTTAGAGAGAATGTTTCCCTGCTTTCAACTGTGAAATAGCTTGTAACAGAGAATGCAATGTATACTAAAAGAAGAAGAAGACGAATGGTCCCTCATATAAACCCTGTCTGAATGAAAAGGAGCTATACAAGAGTTCGGTCCTCCCCATTCCCTCTAAAGTTGGCTCATACAAATTTAGCTTCCTTTTGGCATGAAACCTTCTCTTGGAACAACATCTGATTTAGGTGCATTGAGTTATGCAATTTTTAGAAATCATGTGCTCTTTCTGGGTAAGAGCTGGCACATTCTTTGCATAAGGGAAATAACAATGAGAAAGATCTGCTGTGCACAATATCCATCAGAGCAATGAATTATTAGATTATCTGGCTCTTCAGGATTGCCTAAAGGTGTGTGGGAAGGCAGGAGAGAGAGAATGGTTTTCCTACTTGTCAAGGCTTTATTTTGTGAGCAGTAATATCAGTCACAAAAGAGCTTATATAATGTAGAGGTTTGAATATTGGACTAGGATTTCAGGAAACCATAGTTCAAATCCCTGCTCAGCTATGGAAACTCACACTGGGTGAGCTTGGGCAAGTCATTTTTCGTAGCCTAAGAAGAAGGCAATGGCATTTGTCCTCTCAATAAATCTTGCCAATAAAATCCCGAGATACGGTTGCTATAAGTCAGAACAGATCTGAAAGCTCAAAACAGTATCAGTCATTCACATCCATATTAGTAAATTGTTATTACAAAAATCCTTGCTATTACTTTGGATTCTGTTTAGTAGAAGCAAGCTTTACAGGTCATGGGGTGGGGTGGGGTGGGGTGGGGTAGAATAATCTACTACCCACTACAGTGCAGCGTCCATTCAGAAAGAATGGATGATTATTTATTGGCAGTGCTTGGTGTGTGCTATACTGTGTAGGTGGCTAAAGCTGATTACAAGTACATTTATCACAGTTTGTATTAGGTGGCTTAGTTGACCATCTCTATTTCTCTGAGCAAGTACTGACACTCAGTAGGATTGGCTTCAGCATATGGCAACATAATTTTGTTCTAGGGTTGGGGTATAACTGGGGAGGGGATGCAAAATGAAACAATTGTGTCTCTAGATAGGAATTCTGTCCCCTGTGAATTTTCCCTTCAGTCCTCAACATGCTAGCACTGCAGAAAGTGAAACACTGAGAGCAAGACATGGTTCACATCTAACACTCTTATATTTGCTGTGTTTTCATTCTCCTTTCTTTGAATGCCAAAGCTGTATTGCTACATAAACGCTCAACTGAAGTTTTAAGTTATTGTAATGTTAAAATTTGGAGAGTACAGGAAAATTTCATGGTAGAGGCAGAATTCTTATTTGGGAGGGACAATGTTCTCATTTTGTCCCCACCTTCTAACTACAACCCTCCCAAGACAAAGTGGGATCAGGCAAAAGTTCCTGGGTTTCATAAAATAATGATAAATTGTTAAGAATTTAGAGTCCAACCATGTTTATTTGTCGATGGAAGCTGCTCCATCAGCAGAACTAAAAAGAGTGATATCCTCTGTTTATGCAGCTGTTGCTTCCCTCAGTATCTGCTCTGGAGGACTGAAAACCCATCACAGAAAAAACCTGGCTGTTGCAAAGAAATGAGGGAGAGAATGAGAAAGTCATGCCAGGGACATGCAGGTGCTTCATGAGGAGAAATGTTCCCAATCCAGTTCCACTCACCTCTGTGTGCATCTTATTTCCAGAATTTGTAAAGTTTATCCTTTGGGACGTTTTGGACTGCTGGCTGATGAATTCTGGGAACAGCAGTCCAAAAAGTAATTTTTCCAGCCTCTTTTTTAAAAAAAAATTAAGGAAGCTTTGCAATAAGATGTTTATTGCCCCTTCAATATCTGTATTGAATGACGCAAAACAAAACATCTCAAGCATTCCCTAAAATTAGGAATGTTTTCCAAGATGTTTTAGTTTGCTTACTTACTTTGCAGAATGTTTTCATGCCACCATGTACATTACCATGTGACCCTCTGAAGGGAAATGCCATTTAACACACTCAGAGTGATGAAAGAAAACATTGCAAACTTGTTAAAAAGCTAACCAGGAACTGAAGAGATTTAATCAAGCAAGCATTTCATTGAGAGATAGTTTTTCCCTGATAAGTTTAATTTATTACAGTGATTCCAATGATTCGTAAAGGTGTGGATTTAGTTTACTTTGATGAGGTTTATTGCAAGATTCCAGAAAATCAATTTTACTGGCAGGAGTATTAAACCCAAGGGAACATAAACAGTGTATGTTCTACACATAACTTTTTGTTATTACTCAGTGGATCACTGGGGAAATTATATGTTTACCTTGAAGAAGGGTTACAGCTTACATTCGTTGTTTTGGGCAAGTCCCAGTCTACCTATCATAGAGAAATAAAACAAAAATGGTAAGGCCCTGAATCAACTCTTAACTTGTCTTCATATGGCCTGAGGTACATAATGTTCAGGTGGTAGCAACCTGATCTCACAAAGGACTTTAAATAACTACAACACTGCATTCTGCTTACCTGCATTCCTTTTTAAACAAATGGCAAAGGCAGTCACTCCATATTTCTGTTCCCAGAAAAATCTGACAGGATTCAAAAGGGTGGTTGTTGTTAACTGCCTTTAAGTTGACTTTGAGCTATGGCAACCCTATGAATTACAGACATCAAAGTCACCTTGACATCTTCTGCCCTACTCAGCTTTTTCAGATTCATGGCATCGCTTCTCTGACTGAATCTATCCATATGGGATACAGTCATCCTCTTTTCCTATTGCTCTCAACTTTACCAAGCATTATTGTCTTTTCTAGTGTCTTTTCTAGTTTGTTGTAATTTAAGAGAAAGAGAGACCAACCGCAGACTTACACAAGTAAACTCATCACACATTAAGCTTTGGAGGAAACCATAACAATTTTTTTCTTACAGAGCTACTTGCAGTTTACTAGCTACAAATGTCAATTTCTTTACAATTCTTTCTACAACTCCAATCCAGACAGATGGAGACAAGGTCCTGCTATTGATGATTTGCACTGATTGACAACTTTTCCCAAATAAGCATTCCCTGCCTTCTCCTGACCCCCTTGTCTCCACCCTCTCCATGACAACACTTCCTGTTTATGGCAAAATAAAGCTGCTCTTGGAAGAAATAAAGGGGAAGTTACCAATCAATAGTGGGGGAAGTAAATGTAGAGAGTAAGATGGCTGAGCACCATAAAGTAGTAAGCATTACTGTCCCAATCACTTTCACTTTTGTTGGCTTTGCTACTTTATTATATCAACACAGAATGGGTCCACAGCTTATCTCTTCATCCGATAAAACACCTTTATGCTGTGGAGGTGGTAGCATTGGGATATTGGTCTAGAGGAGAAATCAAAACATTGATTTCTTACCATGCAACTCCAATAATAGCAAAAGCAGCCATTGCAACATTTCATGTATGATTTCCAGAACCAATGTCTTCTGCTTTCCTTTGCATCTCCTGTTTTAAGTACATTGTGTCTTTAGTGGAGAGGGAAGTCGTAGAGACCAAGAAGCGTGAGAGGTTTGGGGGCCACCATATTGCAGTGTGCTGACAAACAGCACTTTGGGGCTCGGCAGACCGCCATTAAGAAGTGGTCCCGCCCCGCCCCGCCCTGCCCCTGGAAGTCCTGGATTAGGGATGCAGCAACCGCATGTCACATCCCAAACCAGCGCAAAAAGAAGCTGCAAAAAGTGGCTTCTTTTTGCACCATGGAAATGGCAACCTTTTTGGTACCACCACCACTTTTCCATGGCTCTTGGCGCAGTGAGTTTACACGCTGTGCCAAAGACGTGGCATCATACCACTCACCATGCGGTTTGTCAGGCAGTATCACACCAGCATGACACTGGCGTGGGGGGTGGGTGCCATGTCCCCACTCTGCCCTCATGCTGGTGTATTTTGCCAGTTCGTTGACAGTCTACAACAACCTGTTTCATTTTCTATTATCTGGTTTCTGTTGCAGTATGAGAAGGCTATAGTTGGTGCTGGGAAATGAGAGTGATTGCCAGAAAGAGAATACTATGTCCTGTGTATAAACAACCTTGAAGGTCAGATATAGAAATACTCCAGATCCCAGAAACATGCACCAAACAGGTTTTTACTCTTCTGGGGACAGCATCATGGCCACCATTTTGACTTATCAGAAGTGACACTGTGTCATTTCCAGTTGTCATTCAAGCCAGCATGGTGTAGTGGTTAAAGTATTGGACTACAACTCTAGAACATCTTATGCAGCCATGAAAACTTACTGGGTGACCTTAGGTAAATCATACTGTCTCAGCTTTAGACAGACAGCCTTGAAACCCCTGTGACAGGTTTGCCTTAGGGTCACCATAAGTGGGTTCACCTTAAGGTCACCATAGTTCAGAAACAACAAGAAGGCACATAACATGAAATTATTGTTTCAGGGTGGGGAAAACAGCATGTTCCCAAAACAGCATTTAAAAGAGTTTATTATTTGTTTTGAGTATTTCAGTTTGAAGATGAAGGCTTGGGCCAAATTGTTTCAGGACAGATGAGAGGTTTTGGGTCAGTGAGAGTCATAATGGTCACAATGAACTTCCAAAATACCACAATCAGCTTGTGATATGCATGGTTCCCACCCCTGTTCTTGGGTAGTCCGTAGAGTACTCCCCAGACTTGGGCTGCAACCTAGGTTACTTCTGAGGTAGAAAAAAATATAACTGTACTAGCTGTATGGTTTTGAATTTTGCAAAAAGCTCTCAAAATATGCAAGTTGCCAAGAGAGGTGCTAAAACCATAAATTCTACTAACTTGTTTCTGCATTAGATTAAGAAACAGAGTCTCAATTTCCACCTTTTTGCAGTACAAGAAGATTATGTGTTCATATTTGTTCAATCCCCAGCTTGTCCATGAAACCCACTAGGTGACCTTGGACAAGTCACACTCTTTCAGCTTCAGGGGAAGGCAATGGCAATTTCCTCTCAACAAATCTTGCCAAGAAAACCCAGTGAAAGGGTCACTATAAGTTGGAAATGACACACAACAACAAACAAAATTCTTCACTGGAGGTTAATTTCTTGGCTATTCCACCAGCTGTCTCTTTTCAGCTACCCCAATTTGCTAGGTTTCTTTCTTCTCCAGGCACCTGGACGTATATGTCATACTTTCTTTTGTTTTGTTTTAATCTACTGACTTGGCCTAAACTGTGAATGAGCAAATGATGCCAGTTATCTGGGTTTGCAGATTACACTTGCCAATATCTCCTGAGGTGGCCACTTTTCTTTCAATATAACCACAGCTCCTTACTTCTGGTCTAGATTGTTCATTGTGCATAATCACTGGGTGTCCAGAGAATTATATGCCATGCAACAAAAGGTAATTTTGCACTCAAATGGTCAGCCTACTTTAGGAGTAACTAGAATGCTAGACTGAACACAAAAATAGACATACATGCTATTTACTAAGATCAGGGTACAATGGAGGCCGGAGAAAAGCACTTGCCACCGATTTATATGAATGAAACCAGCTTCATGCTCTTCTTCTCAAGAAAAGATATTTAGCTGATATTTCTCCACACATTGTTGTTGTGCGCCTCCAAGCTGTTTTTTTACTTATGGTGATCCTAGGGCTTACCTATCAAAGGGTTTTCTTGGTAAGTCTCTTCAGAGGGGGTTTGCCATTACCATCCTCTGAGCACTTTTTCACACAGGGACCTATGTGCTTCCATCCCAAAAATGGTTAAAGTGTTGGCATCCTGGAAAAGCAAGCAAATTCGCTAATGCTTATCACACACAGAGCACAACAAGGGGTTAAAAGCAGATTACTTAGGAAAGAAAGTGGGTCAAAAGCAAATTTGGGTTTCAGACGGATAAGGACAAATCCCAGTTGCTAGCTTGATAGCTTGAAAATAACTTTTTTGCGCATGCTCCAAACGGTCATTTTCACAAGTGCATACACACATGCTCCAGAGAAGGAAGGGAAACCGGGGAGGAAAATCCTCTTTGCTCTTCAGAAAAAGGTAGGCTTTGCAAACTCCATTAAAACCACACACACACACACTAGAGAAAAAGAGGACGGGGCTGGTCCATAAATTTGCCTGATTTCAGTGAGGGCTGAAATTCCCAGATGCCCTCTTTTTCCAGGACATATCCTCCATTTTTCCCTCCTATACAGGAGGATTTCCAAAACATCCTTTCTCTTGCCCTCCCACCAGCTGTTCCCTGCTGCAAGAGGAAACAGACCAGCCCCGCAAGGGAAAGCGGTTTGTGTGTGTGTATCCTTTGATAATAAGGCTTTCTCCCTCTCCTTGGCAAAGCAAGTAACCCTGGGAAATCTGGGAACAGGGAGAATCAGGGACATGGTTTTCAGACTGCTGCAATTATGTGAAGAAAGCGAATTCATGAATGAACTGGAAGTGAAAACATGGTATTTTTGCAAAAATGCTTATTCCTTGATTCGCCTCACTTTGTCTCTGGAGTCTGACAGGTTTCTGCACATTGTCATCTGAAAAGCAATTGTGAAATTGTCCTTAATGCCCAGGATGATCCTGTATTGTGACCAGTTTAACCTTCCAATTTTCCCTGTGTGAAAAAGTCCTGAGACTGAGACACACATGACTTGGATCCAGGACAGGCATGGTTAAGGTCAAAGTATTAATTTCTCTACAGTTGATGTGTGATAACATAGGCTTAGATAAACACTATATTTTAAAATGGGAGCAACTATGAAGAAGTGGCTTATGACACTATGAGAATTCAGGGTTACTTTTAAAAGAGAAACATTGCTGTTTACACTAGCATTTCAAATGATCAACATAATTTTCAAAGTCAGTAGTCCTGCTTTACCAGACATGACAGGTTTTTAATTAGATGCTACTAAAATGTATTCTGTCCATTAATCTGTATTATTACTGTTGCCAATCCTGCACACAATTGGTTTCAGTGAGATTTGAGAGCATAACTGCATAGGATCTCAGTATTTGTACTGCATTTCCAAATAATTATTTTATAATGTCTTATATAATGAAACGAATGTTCAATTTTCTCTCTCTTTCTTCATTGTAATATATTATAATTAATATATAATATTAACTTCTCCCTGCAGTGAGCTGGAAATCAGCAACTGGCTCTGCAGATGGTGCCGTCATGAAAGATTTGGTTTGTTGGGCCATGGTCTGTGTTTTCTTGAAGAATTACTTTTGGCAAGAGATGGGTTACACCTCAGAGCATTGGTAAGAACATATTTGCTAGGAATCTTGTAAACCTGGAGCAGGGGGGTTAAAGACAATAGCCTCAAAGATACAGGGGAAATGGGTCAATAATATAAGATCCCACCATGAAGGGGGGAAGGAAGCAGCTGGAGAAAATGACCTGTGATCTTAGATGTTTCTACACCAGTGCACAAAACATTGGAAGTAAACAAGACAAATGTGAATTTGTAACATAATTAAGAATTCTTAACAGAAGAGCAAATATTATATAATATCACTGAAACCTAGTGGGATGAGTCTCATGATTGGAATGTAGTAATAGACTGGTATAACATCTTCAAATAAAATAGATCAAACAAAAAAAGAGAAGAAAAATAGCATTATATGTCAATTATGTGTGTTATATCTATGAGATCCATGATTTAAAGCATGGAAAACATGTTGAGAACATTTGGATAAAATTAAATGGGAAGGAACAATGCTTTCTAAGAAGAGATGATAAAACATTTTTAAAGGAGAAATATAATAGAAATGGGAGACTTCAATAACCCTGATATTTATTGGAAGTCAAATTCTACCAGGAATATTCCTTTCTTATTTTGTTGATAATTTTGTTATCTAGAAGGTGGAAGAAATGATGGTCTACATTGGGGCAGATCCTAACCAGCAGGTAAGACTAGGTGAACAGAGTGGAAGTAGTGGGATCCATGGGTAGAAGTAGCCACATCCTCTTGGGATTTGTTGAACAAAGGAAAGGGAAAGCTAAACAGAGGGGCAAAATAAACCAGCAGTTTGGAGCAGCCTCCAACTGCACAGTCCTGGTTGGCACAGTACTGCAGCGACCAGATGCCACGATTCCTGAGCTGGCCACTGCCATGGCCCTAAATGGGCCACCAGCAAAGACCACTTTTTCTGCACTCATTTTTTTTGGCTGGCTTCTGGCTGCATTAGGCATCTGCAGAGCAAATTGCCGCTGCTCCAGGAGCGTCATCTGCATGCCCTGCCTTCAGTGTGTCTGGAAGCCACTCTTTCCTGCCCATCTGTTTCAGGCCGGAGTGGGACATACACTCTGGAGTATAAGAAAGCTGATTTTGATTATTTTAATGAAATACTGGATATGGTAAAATTGTTAGAAATGACCAGATAAGGGATTTCATAACGGATGGCAGTTATTGGAAGACAAGATACTGAAGGCACAGTTGCAAACAATTACAATGAGAAAAAAATGAGGCATGCCTTTAAAAAGGTACCTTTTAGACAACAAAATGATCAGTAAAACAAGAAAGGAATACTTGGTAGAGTTTGGATGAACAGGGATTTAAAAGGGAAATGTACAAGAAATGAAAGAAACAAGAAATTGTCAAAAACTGGAAACATCAGAAAAACCAAAGCATCAGATTTTTTTTTTAAGCAACCCTAAAGCTTAAAATGTGCTCAGGCTTGCTGGAGAAGTTAAAATAATAAAGGGATGGTGGTTTGCTATGTTTATAACAAGAAGACGACCAAGAAAATTGTGTGGAGAATATGGTGAAATGCTAACAGAAAGAAGTTGGCACTGCTCAACACATCCTTTGCCTCAGTCTTCTCTCAAAAGGAAAATGGTATTCAACCTAGTACAAATACTACTAACAATGCAGTAAGAGAATGAGCCCAGAATAGATAAAGCGGTAGTACAGGGATACATATCTGCTCTAAATGAATTCAAGTTTCCAGGGCTGGATGACTTGCATCGAAGGGTACTAAAGGAACTTGGAGATGTAATTTTAGAGCTCCTATCAATAATCTTGGCAAATTCTTGGAGAACAGAAGTGGTTCCAACAAACTAGAATTGTCCCCATCTTTCAAACAAATCATGATACATATATTCTGAGAACACTTAAAGAGGAATGCTGTGATTACTAAGATCCAACATAGTTTCCTCATAAACAAGTCATGCCAAACTAATCTTATCTTTTTTTTCTGATACATTCACAGTCTTGGTGGATCAGGGGAATGCTGTTGATGTAGCATATCTTAATTTCAGTAAAGCTTTTGACAAGGTGCCGAGGTCATTCTTGCAGACAAGCTGGTAAAATGTGGATTAGTCAATGATACTGTGGGGTGGATTTTTAAGTGGCTGACAAATTAAACCCAAAGAGTGCTCAGCAATGGTTTATCTTTATCCTGGAGAGAAGCAACTAATGGAGTGTCTCAGGGTTCTGTCCTCATCTGGTGTTGTTCAACATTTTCATAAATGACTTAGATGTCATAATAGATGGTATATTTAACACATTTGCAGATAATACCAAATTAGGAGAGGTACCTTATGCTCCAGAGGACCAAACTCTGGATTCAGAATGACCTTGACAGATAGGAGAGCAGGATCCAAACTAGCAAAATGTATTTCATATAAATGTAAGGAACTACCATTTAGGTAAGAGAAAATGCAAAAATACAGGATTGGTGACACCTATCTTGACAGCTGTGCATCTGGAAAGGGTCGTAGCAGACCACAATCTGAGTCAACAATATGATGCGGTAACCAAAATTACTAACACAATTATATGCTGCTTCAATTGGAATATATTGTCCAGACTGAGGGAAGTAATGCACCACTATTTCCTGCTTTGATCACACTTCACATGGAATAATGTGTCAAATTACAAGAAAGAAGGTTCTACCTAAACATTAGAAAGAACTTCCTGGTTGTGGGAACTCTTTGATAGTGGGATAACTACCTTGGAAATGATGGGATTTTCCTTTTTGGAAGTTTTGAAACAGAGGTTGTACTTGTACAATTTTGATCAAGATTCAACATATTTCTATTTTTTTAAAAAAATCTTTTTAAAATTGTTCATTTTTGTCGAACTGCCTGTTAGAGTAACATAATTTAGTGGAGCTGCTTATAAGTTCATTTGAAAGTATTTGCATCTAATTGAGACCCAGTCATATATAATTGATGTCTATGTCCAGGGGTGGGTGAAATTTTTAAATTTGCTTCCATTATGTTTGATGAAAAATTATTTAAAATCACAAAGTTTAATTGTGGGAGAAAGTGAAAGTGGCAAATTGCACATTCTTATAATAGTGGAGGCAAGTGAATCTTGCTATTTCCCCATTACCACCATATTTCTGTACAGTGACAAGGATATAGTAATATGACATACTACAGTGACAAATGTATACTTTATGGCATGCTCAGTCACAAAGACAGCTGATGCTTCATGCGGATTTAGTCACATGTAGTTATGTAACAAAAGATTTGAATGTATGAAGTAGTCTTATGCTGATGTTTGGGTCATTTGCCCACCAGTGTTGTCTATTCTGCTTTCTGGCAGTGACTCTACAAAGTGATAGGCAAATCTTTTCCACACCTTTTGAGCAAACAACTTCCCTGGAATTTAATCCTGGCCCTATCTCATACAAAGAAATTTTTGCCCAATACATCACGTAAAACCTTCATTGTCTGAATATCTGCAAACATGGTTTCGCAAAATAAGACAACAAAGAAGTTGGTAAGAGAATATTAGGATAGATTAATCTAAAACACACATTTTATTTCTTTTAAAGTGAAAACATTCAGTGTTGCCTTCTAAAATTTGCCCCACTCCCTAAGTATGAACCTAAAGTGTGTTGGGGCTATAGTTGTATCCTATTTTGAAGCAGAATTCAACAAGTAGAGATTCACAAATGAGAGGATCCAAGGATGGGAAGAGAAGTTCAGCTAATATCCCTATCTATCCAACTCATGGTCTCCCCCTCCTTCTTTTTGCCATTTAGGTTTTGTTTTCACACACATTTCAGTTCTAGCTAGGTATTTTAAAATTATCTTCAGGAAAGAATATTTTACTTACAAAATCAGAACTCAGAGCTAGAAAGAATCCTTTAGAGGATACAGACCAATACTGATGAAATATCTACTCATAAAATAAAGATAAAAATGGATATAAAGTGCATTTTAGTGTGATTTGCACAGACCTGTTGTCTTCAGTGCACTGTGCATATATACTGGCAAGACAATTCTGCCTTTGAAGCTGGAACTTTCTCAGATTGAAGTTTACAATATCTCCAACCGACTCCTGTACTCCTGCCAGCAGAGCAGAAGTAAGAAAATAGTGATGTTTTAATCCTTCCTCCTCTGCCTAATTCCTTGATTTTTATTTTAAAGAAGGATTTCTTTCTTGTTGAAAGCAATAGGAAGTAAAATATATATGTCAGACCCAAATATATATGTCTTTGTGGGTGGAGTTCTGGGGCCTGGAAATGTTGGGATCTTTTGGCCCTTGGCCTCTCCTGATTTGTCCATCTCTTGCTCCTGAGTGCTCACTTTTAATTTCTCCTGATGTCTACACTTGAAGGCTAAGGAGGCAAAGAGAAGAGACCTGAGGTCAGCTCTCAAGAGTTCTCTCTCTCTGACCTCAGATGGGACTCTAATCTGTTTTATGTCTACTGAAACACTGTTCCAAAGGAAAGCAAAGCACATAGTCTTATTCTTCATAAAATATTCCAACCAAGATAACAATTAGCTGTGCAAAAAGTATATATATATTCTTTTCATTTCTGTTCAAGATTTATGCATAAAATAACTAAATTATATTTAGGAAGCTTAACAAATTATGCAAAAATATACACTATGAATATTTTATATTTTAGAACCCTAAAGCCTTTGACAATCTTACATCTGCATCAACCTGCATCATACCCAGATGAATTCAGTAGCAGATAAGTTTCTCCTTTCCCCAGAACTTCACTCCTGGCTTCTTCTTTTTGTAAAGTCTGCTTTCCTCAATAATGTTATGAAGACTGTCTCAGAGGGCTTTACATAAAAATAGTTCCAGCAA
Source organism: Sceloporus undulatus (assembly GCF_019175285.1). NCBI lineage: Eukaryota > Metazoa > Chordata > Lepidosauria > Squamata > Phrynosomatidae > Sceloporus > Sceloporus undulatus. The sequence goes on along the minus strand of NC_056526.1, from coordinate 144,917,919 downwards.
TTGGTATTCTTTCTAGTTTTGCAGAACACTGGGAAGATATTCCCAGTACACATTTTGATTTGATTTTAAAATTCTTACAATCACATGAAGTGAAATGATGTGTGCAAATGAAGGAATAAGTTTTTGAAAAAACCTGTGGGGGAGATGTATTTTAAGGTATCTCTGGCTGTTAATTTTAAGAGTTTCTGTTCAGGAACTATACTCTTCAAGAGTATGTTATGTTCTCCTCCACCTTCCTCAATAACAGCATTATTATATATACTGAATGCTATGGGAAGTTGCCTCTGGAATCATAGAAGAAGAGAAGCCTGCCCATGGAGGAGGATCACCCTAAATCTTAGCACATGTAGAAAACTCTGTAAAATGTTGGAGTTCCACCATTAGTAGAAATAAAAGGAAGGGGTAAACTATGAGATGTGATTGATGAACCAGGGGAGACTTTGGAACTACCAGATTCAATGACTTCCTAGTTCTTAGACTTGCCTTTGGCACAAGGGGAAACATACACTATCTTGTGGTATTCCCTTCCCTATTGGGTTCCAATAGAAAAGAAACTGATTTTATTTTTTTAAAAGAGCAAAAAGTAAGCATTGTTGTTGTTCTGTTCATTTCCATACAATGGCAATCCTAAGGTGAATCTATAACAGGGTTTTCTTGGCATGTTTCTACAGAGGGGGGTTGCTACTGCCATACTCTAAGACTGTGAGCGTGTGACTTGCCTAAGATCACCCAGTGGTTTTACGTGGCTGAGCCAGGATTTGAACCCTGATCTCCAAAGTCATAGTCCAATGCTAAAACCGCTACGCCAAGAATGTAAGGATAGATGGAGGCAAACACCAACCTTCCTTTCCCATCTCTCATTGGCTAAGGTACTTCTTTTAGTTTTCAGATATGTCTGCCTTGTCCAGTTCAATTGTTCTACCTATGAACAATTAGCAGTGCACTTATGATCTTCAGGAATATCCAGACTTTAGAGGAGTTTGGATTACAACTCTGAAATTGCCCCCAAGAGCAGGCTGAGCATAGTTACAGAGCCTATAAAGGCCTTTGCACTCCACTTTTGCTGGTCTGGGAAGTTGCTAGGCATATAGCAATGTTGGGAAAGGGGCTCATGTTCAAGCTTATGTTCTCACTCCCAGTTTGTCCTACAGACAAGCAGGCAGATGCTTGCATGAGGCATTGTAACCTTTGATTCTTCCACTTAACAAATATGCAACAGCGGCTGCAACCACACAGCAGAAATAAAACAGTCTGACACTACTTTAACTGCCATGGGTCAGTGCTATGGAATTCCGGATTTCCAAGCTGGATTATTTCTGCAGTGTGGATGCAGCCATTATAAACTGGTTTTAGCAATATTATTGTTTTTAAAAACATTTAAACAAGTGCTTTGCTTATTCCAGAATAAAAGATAAAGATGTTATTCTCAATGGTGGTCCTGAAAGAGTTTATATTTCTTGTTAATTCATTGAATATTCAGATGAACTACAAGTATAATTCAAACTCCAAGTGACACTGTTCAAGGAAGTTACCTGAATATACTCCTTAACTGCTAATTTGTTTTCACAGGAACATACCCTCCACCAGCAAGTGACCCATGAAGTAATCTGGTACTGTTAAAATGTGCTTTCTTTGCCTTTAATATTAACAGCTCTTCAGCAACATATCCCCTTGAGCATTTCCAACATGTCATTAATGAACTGTTAACAGCTTTAGGAATATTTCAGAAGGTCTCTCTGATATGTTTTGAACAGTTTAGTAGGAGTAAACTGTGTTACATATAAGTATGTTAAAATCATTCCATTTTCATTGTGTTGATTGATAACATTTTTAATGTATCAGCTTTTGGATTGAAAAGAGTCAATAAGAAGAATGTCAACTTGAAAGTGTGAACTTAGTAAGTCCAAAACAATATAATAAGAAACAGATTAAGAAGAACAAGGGCAAAAAATATTAAAACAGAAATAATAATAGAAACATAGAGTTGGAAGAGACCACAAGGGGAATCAAGTCCAACCACCTGCCATGCAGGAAAACACAGACAGCCATCCAGCCTCTGTTTAAAAGCCCATGAAGGACACTCCATCTCACTCCGAGGGAGTGTGTTCCACTGTCAAACAGGTCTTACTGTTGAAAGTTGTTCCTAATGTTGAGATGGAATCTCTTTTCCCATAGTTTGAATCCATTGCTCTGGTTTCTGTTCTCTGGAGCAGCAGAAAACAAGCTTGTTCCAGCCTCAATATGACATTGCTTCAAATATTTAAAAAGGGCTATCATATCACCTCTTAACCTTCTTTTCTCCAGGCTAAACGTACCCAATTCCCTAGTTCACTCCTCATAGGGCATGGTTTCTAGACCTTTCACCATTTTGGTCACCTTCCTTTGGACACACTCAAGCTTCTCAACATCTTTTTTGAATGGTGGTGTCCAGAACCAGATGCAATATTCCAGGTGAAGCCAGACCAGAGTGGAATAGAGGGGTATCATTACTTCCCTTGATCTAGACACTATACAGTTGTCCCTCCGTTTGTGTGGACTTTGTATCCACGTCTCTTGCTTACTCATGTAGGGGAAATGGAAGGATTTAAAATGGGGCACATGTCCACGGCGTATACCCATGGGTGCACACAGGATACCACCACCATTCGAGCCAATAGGGCTTGAATATCGGTGGATTTCCATTTTTGCAAGGGGGTCTGGAATGGATCCCCCATGAAAATGGAGGGGTGACTGTACTTCTGTTGTTGCAGCCTAGAAATGGACTGGCCTTTTCAGCTGCCACATCATACTGACCATGAGTCATGTTCAATTTGTGGTCTACTAGGACTAGGAAATTAGTTGAATTTAGACTTAGGGCCCAAGCAGACAGGCCAAAATAAAACTGCTTTTGGTCAGTTTGGAGGCATGCTGTTTAAATGATGTATGTGTCCCAAAAGTCCAAAAGCTGCGCCAAAGCCACGCTCCATTCCTAAGGACTGGAGTGCAGCTTTGGCACAGCTTCTGGCCTCTTAAGATGCATGTGCCATTTAAACAGCATACCTCCAAAATGATCTGAAACAGCTTTATTTTGGCCTGTCTATTCAGGCCCTTAGTTAGGTTAGACATTAAATCATCCCAATTCCAGGTGAACCAAACCTCTTTTAGTGGCCAACGTAAGAACCCTGAGAATAGTGCTGCAGAATTCTGAATGTGATGGGGAAAGGCTAATTTTACATCTGGAAAACAGTTCTAGGGGGAAAAAAACATCTGAAAGGAAGGGTGTGTTATTTTTGAACTTAAATGGCTGCAATAGAAAGCATTCGGCACCCAAAGCTCCTCACTCATTTCTACTGAAAACAGCCTCCTGAGGCTAACTTTGAATGTGTACACAAACACACAGAGAGAAGTTGTATTGCACAATATTGCCTGTAGCTTGTAGTTTTGTTTTGTTGAAATTGTCATTGATAAGCATCTCTTTTAGCCTGTAAAATATGCCTTGATTACATCCCATTTGGATTACTGTAATGGACTCTGTGTGGGGCTGCCTTTAAAGAGTGCTCAGAAACTTCAGCTGGCCCAAAGAGCTGCAACCAGGTTGTTAACTGGCACTGGCTATAGGGAGCATGCAATTCCATTGGCTGCCGGTCCATTTCTAGGCACAATTCAAAGTGCTGGTTTTGATCAATAAAACCCGATAGGGCTTGGGTCCAAGTTGTCTGAATGACCGTATCTCCCGTTATGAGCCCACTAGAGTGTTGAGAACTTCTGGAGAGCCTCTCTGTCCCACTACCCTCTCAGGTTCTTTTGGTGGGAGCAAGAGAAAGGGCCTTCTCAGTGGCTGCTCCCAGACTCTGGAACTCTCTCTACAAAGAGGCCAGGATGGTCCCATCTCTGTTCTCCTTTTGGCTGCAGATAAAAACATTCTTGTGCCATTAGGCTTTTTCAACCTGTCATGGGTGGGGCTTTAAATGCTGTGTAATTCACATTTTAAGGTTTGTATAGTGTTAACACATTTTACATTTTAATTTGTAATTGTTTTAAGTTTTAAAATTGTTTAATTTTCTTTAAATTTTATATTTATACATTTTAATGCCTTTATACTATTTTTAAATTGTACTGTTTTAAATTTGCTGTTTGCTGCCTTGAGTCCCTATATTGGGAGAAAGGCAGGATATAAGTAAATAACAACAACAACAAAACAATATATGAAGCTATAATATTTACACTTGTTTAGATTAAATGTTAGTTAAGCAGCAGCCATCAGGGAGAGAGTAATAGTCTATTTGAGCATTTTTATTACACTTAAATACCCCAAAGGGATGCAATCCCATCTGATCTTGCAAGTTAAGCAATGTCAGTCCTGGTTAGTAGTTGGATGAGTGCCCACCAACAAACATTAGGTTCTGTGTGCTGTATTTCAGAGGAAGGAACTCGCAAAACCACCTCTGAGTATTCCTTGCCTTGGATTATTAAGCAACTTGCCATAGATCTCTTCTTATGCATCCTTTGTTTATCTTTACTGGCATAATCCTATTTGGAAAATCTTAATTGCCTTTATGATTCTTTATGTTCTGTAATACCCTTGGAACTGTGCATAGTCTTGTTCTCAAACTCCTGATATTACTACATTGAAGCACTAATAATTAATCATAGTTCTGAATTATGTACCTCTGGCACCTGCTTGCCGAATTGTACTGGATAGGTTTCATTTTTAACAGTTGGAAGATATGGACAAAAACTTTGGTTGTGTAAAATGAGTCACTTGTGTGCTCGACTTCCCCTTTTTAGAGATTAAGGCAGTCAATGGAGGCTTCTTTGAAGTGGTAAGGATACTAGAGATTGCATCCTTAGAAGGAGTAGTTATAAGCAGATTCAAGAAAGTATGGTAGTAAAAAGCCTAATATGAATCCCACCATACTAAACAATTTGTAACATGTACCATTTCTAAATAAGACACCTGTGTTTAGTGGTGCCTCAGCCACAAGGCTTCACAGATGAAATTGATTATCCAGACCTATTTCAATCTGGCTTCAGGCTTGGTTTGGAAGTGAAACATCATTAATCATTATACTGAATGACTTACATGGGAACCAGACAGCTGAATACATCCCTGTTAGTTTTCTCAATCTATATTGGAGTGGGAATTATGTAGCTTTCCAAATGGTATTGGACATTGAATTACAACTCCCTGCAACTCTGATTTATACCACTAGCCACTGTTTCTTTTGAGACCACTTGACAGGGATGAGCCTAGGAGGAACCAATCCTCAGACATCATTAGCAGACAGTTATGTTGGAGACACTGCCATTGGATGCCTTAGCCATTTGTGTGTATTAGTCTCCTCAAGCACTGATCCTTCCGCTATATTAAAGGTAAAGGTATTCCCTGTTGACAAGATTGTCAAGTTGTATCCGACCATAGGGAGTGGTGCTCATCTCCATTACTAAGCCGAAGAGCCAGCATTGTCAGAGACTACTCTGTGATCATGTGGCTAGCAGAACGCTGTTTACCTTCTCACCAAAATGGTACCTATTTATCTACTTGCATTTGCATGCTTTTGAACTGCTAGGTTGGCAGAAGCTGGGACTAGTGATGGGAGTTCACCACATCATGCAGTACTCAGGCCTTGAACTGCCAACCTGCTGATCTTGCAATGAACAGAGTCAGCACCTTAACCACTTGAGCCATCGCATCCCATATATTATTTAAATCTATACAAAACCTTTAGGAAAGATCTTCCTAAGCTGTGATATGATGCCACCAACATGAACTGAGATACAGTTCTTTCTCTTTCCTCTAATGCCAAGGCAGAATTATGGAGAATTCTGGATCGCTGCCTGAAAAAGGCAGTGGATTGCATGAGAGTTAAACTGAAGGTTAATCCAGACAAGACAGATGTGCTCCTGGTCAGGAGAAATATAGGCAGCAATAGAGAGATCTGGCCTGTTTTAAAAGGGGCTGTCCTTCCTTTGAACAAATAGGTTCTTGATTTGGGGTGCTTTTGGATTTGCTTTGCAACTGGATGACGAGGTGATGGAAATAACCAGGAAGAATGTCTTTGCTCAGCCATCCATATCCATGGATTTATTTTTTATCCACGGATTCAAGCATCCATGATTTGAAAATATTTTAAATATGTATAAATTATAAAAAATAAAGTTTCATTTGACCATTATTGATAAGGGACAACATCTTACTATGCCATTATATTTAATGGGACTTGAGTATCCATGGGTTTTGTTATCCACAGGGGGTCCTGGGACCAACTCCCAGCAGATACTAAGAGCCCACTGTATGCCCTTTCCTGCTGTTTGATCTGGTATCAATAAAACCTTAGGCGGGTTACAGACCGCCATTTAGTACGTAATGAATACGTACTAGGGTTAGGAAGGGGCGGTGCTTCCGCACCCCCCTAACCCTAGTACGTATTCTGTACGTACAATATGGCGCCGGCCGTTCCACACGGCGGCCGCCATATTTACGTATTGGACGCTGTGCGCCCGCACGTGTCGCGGCGTCTATGATGTCGCGAGTCCGCCCCTGGCGCCTTGCGACGTCATAGAGGCGCCACTTAAAGAAGCTCCATTTTGGAGCTTCTTTTTTGCTCCGAAACGGAGCCACGCGGTTTGGCTACAGCAGCTCCCTTACGGAGCAAACAGCGGCGGTGGCAGATTGCCGCAAAGTGGCGGTTTATAACCCGCCTTAGTTATTACTTGGTTCTCCTTCAAAACTTGTGAGAAGGACAAGCTTGCTGAGCATTCTAGAGTAGTAGCCCCCCAAAGTAACTCTTCCAAGGTCTGATACACATGGAGATAAAGTCAGAAGGAAAATCTCTTGACTATTTTGGATATCCTGATTCAAAGGTAGCTTACTGAGAAGTGAGTTTCTCTACAAGCAATGGTACTTGCTTCCAAGGAAATGTGTTTAAGAGTGGACAGGTGGTGTGTAGAAAGCTTCCTGATAATCCATGGGAAATACTCCCACTGCATTGTCTCCTTGCCAAAACCATGTGTGTCCTGTGAGGATGCATATACCTGCCAAGTTCTATCAAGAGTAGCTTTTGGAGACAGCTGTCTCCTTATGTGAACTTCAAAGGAAAAACCTTGCAGCTGAGGATATTCTGAAGGAATTAGAAAGGAGGAACTTGCTGAGTTTACTGGCTACATCCCAGCCCAGCCCATAGGATCTGGTGTGCACAAGGAAGTCTTGCTTATTTTTATCTATGAACAGAGACAAAGTCCTTATGGAAAACCACTAATTCTTATCATGGGAACACCACTGATGCTTACCTGTGGGAAGACAGGAAGACTTTTCTGTGGATTTTTAATCCTTCCCTTCCTATCATATACTTATAGTCAGTCAATCATTTGTTGTATTTAACTAAAAGCCATTACAAATCCAAAGAACTAATAAAATACACACATACATACGTGTACGTGCACAGCCAAAAAAAAAAAAATCAAGCAAATGAATCCCCAGCATAATCAATAGTAATATCTTGCAAATAACTAGCACAAACACTTTTAGCAGGTTTAAAAAATAAGGCTGCTTCAGACCATAGTCTGAAAGTAACCAGCATAGTTTCATGTAAGCTCTCACCCTGTAAAGAAGCCAAAATCTGTCCCAACAATCTCTTCCTGATAAAGTTGGAAATAGAGTAAATAATGTGAAATGTCCTCTACATCCTATGCCACAAATGCAGAGCCTTAAACTTTTCAGAACATTTCTATATCTGCCATCCAAAACAGACGTTGGCATAGTCTGGAAACATAGTTCTGTAGATACAGTTCTCAGCAGAGCAAAGGTAAGAATTTGTAAATTTGTGTTCTTACGTGATTTGATTTCAACAGATCAAAACAAGAGAAAATTTGGAAGATTTGGCTGAAACCAAATCCTGATCATTATCCATCTTACTGATACAGTCCCTCAGCTTGTTTTGACCTCCAAGAAAGATAAAAATATATGTTCAAAGGGTATTAGAGATTAATGAGTCTTGAATTAGCTTTTATATACTTGTAGCTCTCTCATCAACCAACCACCCCACGAAGTAAGAAATGCCTACATAGTAAGAAAGAACCCTTCGTAAGTGTAGTCAGTGATCAAGATGCAATCATGTGCATAACTGGATTTACAATGCTGTTGTTTAGAATTTCCCATTGATTAAAATATTCCTGAAATATTTAGGATGATGAAATTAAAATGGAAACAATTCAGGTGACACAAAATAAGCTCATAAAGCAAGAATGAAGCTTGAATAATCAAATATTTATAAAATACTCAGTTTCTCCCCACGACACTAAGTTAGAGAGATAAAGACAAGCACAGGACAGATGTTATTCACATGGCTTAATGCACTGCTGGAAGGTTAAAGGACAAGACATTAATTAATGAGGGCTGTAGAAGAAGCTGGGTAAAAACAGGATAGTCCACAAAACTTAAACTCACAGAATACATAACAGTTAGAAATCAAGTACTGTATAGAAAGAATTCTGACTACATATGAAACATGCTTGCCAAGGTTTTTAGGACAGGAGAGGAAACAAAATATAAAGTGGTATGATTTTCTTATAAAATGCATTAGGTTTAAATTCAGATTTCCATACATTTCCCTTTGGAGCAGCTATTTCTTTAGGTGACGTTTTCTGCTCTGTGTGTGCGTCTTGGTTCTAGTTGTAATGAAATTTGCATGCACTTTATTTATTACTTTCATAACTCCAGAGGCAGATGTAATGTTAGTATCCAATTCATAAAACATAAGATGCTTATACTGAATTATTAATTATTATTACTACCAGTGGATTATGAGTCCAAGACCTGATAATGGAACTAAGAGTAGAACTCTGTGCAAAAGATGAATTAGGAATGGACAAGCTAAAACCCCAAAGCTCCTGTTATATTTGAAAAACTGAAACTAAATCTATCCTAAATGTGGGATGAATGTAATAGACTAAATGCTACTGTCAGTATTGTAGTAATTTTATCTTTGTGTTTTTGTGCACAGCTTGGAAAAGTCACTTTATAGAGTACATTTATCAGAATCCCCCAGCCAGCATGGCCAGTGATGTATTAAAAAAAAAAGTCTTCCAGGCTTTCTGTGTGTATGCATGTCTTTCTGTTCATATATGAATGGATGCCTACATATGTGTATGTTGAATGAAGAGAAAGCGGTTGCCCGACTCGGCGGGCTAACCGCTTTGCCGCTAGACGCAGCGAACGGCTACAAGCCCCAGAGTGCTCTGGGGCTTGCCCCAGCTCCCTATTGGTGCACGGGGTGAAGGGGAGGCCCTTCCGCCCCGCGACGCTCTGGGAGCTGTGCTCGGTGACCGGGAGTTCCGGTCCTCCAGGGCAGATGATTGGTTCTGCGGGCCTGGAGGAGGAGTCTCCTGGTCAGGTGGTACTGAGGGCAGGGCTTAGGCCTATATAGGCCGTGCTGCCAGCCCCGGCCCTCAGTCGGCGCTTGGCTCCGGATGGTTAGGAGCCAAGCAGGAAGGGAGGAGGAGCTGAGCCTTCTCCCACCCACCCACCGCTTGGGTTTGGGTTTTTTGTCACAACTTTGGGGCGGCAGCATAGGCCAGGATCTGCACGGTGTGGTACCAGGGCTACGGAGCTCTGGTTTGGGAGTCAGTCGGGACCCGGGGGCGAATAGGGCAGGCGTATGGCCATTGCGGGGGACATAACGCGAGAGCGCCTCCCGGTGACTAGGGGCTTAGCGAATATGTGAACGCATGGCAGAGATGCGGTCATACGGTGTGCCTTAGCCCCTAGGTCATCCCAATACCTGGTGGGTGCCAGGTTGTGGTTAATCAGACAAACGTGGGGTTGTTTGATTTCGCAGATCCTGACCTCATGCTTTGTGCCAACCCTACCAATGGTTTGCTTAATAAAGTTGTGGCCTTTCCTCCAGCACGGTCTCCTGTGGTTATTCGGCAGCAGCATCTGAGGCAACAAGAAAATTTGGAGTAAGAAAGCAGGCAGGACTAGATCCCATACAGCATACAGCAACTCAATGACTACTCAACTGCAACAGGAACATATTGGAAAAGACAACATACTGAGTCACTAACCAACATCTTACTCACTAATGAGTGAGAAAATAAGGACGGGGGGAGGAGGGTGTCAATAGCAGTCAATAACTACTGACAAAGACCCACCAGCACTAGCAAGGTTGAGCTTATAGAAAAAGAATCAAGATATAGAGTGGGGTATATGAGCAGTGCAGTTTTTGCCATTATTTGACAGTATTGTGAGAGGAGAAAACATGGGAGAATGTTTTCTCCTCCAGTCTTGGCAGTGTGGTAGTCTGTTTCCTCAGTTTGCTTACCTGTGTAGGACTCTTTGTTATTGCTTCCCCTTCCAGGCAAGTGAGTTTTATTTTATTTACCAAAAATATTATTTAAAGAATATATTCTTAATGAATATTGTGTTGAGAGTCTGTTAAAGTCCTCAGATTTCTGTAAGCGTTTTTAGTATTAGCAAGGTGACTTTACATATCAGTTCTGAAGGCCAACTGTTGGGATATGCTGCTCCTTTTTTTCCTTCCAGATGGCTTTGTACTATAGTTTTTCCATCCTTAGTTTGAAACCCATATTTCCATCACAGTAATAGGTAAAGGAGGAGGTATGGGAACCATGTATTTATTAGGGTTGAACCATGCATGGCCCAGAGCATAAAGTGAGCCAGGTGCTGGGAACCAGAAACTGTGGTATGCACTACTGTTCAGGACTGAGAAGGAAATTTGCTTCAGCCACAAGAGTGGGATGAATCACTAAGCTTATCAAGCCAAGGGAGGAAACATTTAATATTAATATTGGCACTATCTAATTTGTGTCCTGCCTATCTCCCAGTACTGGGACTCAAGGCAGCTCATAATATGATTAAGAAACAATTATAAACTACAGTAAGTTATAACAGTAAAACAGAATGAAACAGACCATCATATTGCAAACTACTGAATTAAAAGCAATTTTAGAAACATTAGAAAAAAAGTGAAAGCAATTTAAAACACTCATTGAAAGACCCTTCATTTACAAGCTAGCCTGTTGTCAAGGGCCTGCCTGAATAAGAAGGCCTTTGCCTGCTGGTTGAAGGACAATAGGAAGCGGGGAAGCCTATTCTCCCTTGGAAGGGGGTTCCACAAATTATTATATATTTAGGTTCATTGAATCCTAGAGTTAGAAGAGACCACAGGGGGTCATCCAGTCCACCAGTCCTGCCATGCAGTAATACATAAACAAAGCACTCCTGACAGATGGCCATCCAGCCTCTATTTAAAAACTTCCAAAGGAGGACACTCCATCTGTCTCTGAGGCACCATATTCCACTGTCAAACAGCTCTTATTGTCAGAATCTTATTCCTAATGTATAGGTGGAATATATTTTTCTTTAGTTTGAATCCATTGCTCTGTGTCCTAGTCTCTGGAGCAGCAGAAAACAAGTTTTCTCCATCCTCAACATGTCATCCCTTCATGACTATCATGTCACCTCTTAACCTTTTCTTCTTCCTCAGGCTAACCATACCCAGCTCACTAAGCCACTCCTTATAAAGCATGGTTTCCAGACCTTTCACCATTTTGGTTGACATGCTTCAGCTTGTCAATATCCCTCTTGAGTTGTGGTTACTGGAACAGGGCACAGTATTCCAGGTAAAGTCTGTCCAAAGCAGAATAGAGTGGTCCTATTACTTCCTTTGATCTAGACTCTACATATTGACTATTCTATCTGCTGTGGCATCACAGTGTTGATTCATGTTTAGCTTGTGGTCTACTAACATTCCTAGATCCTTTTCTCATGTATTGTTTGTTATTCACAATCAAGCCTAAATTGGCTTTTGAATCTCATTGCCATCTAAACTTTAGCAATCCAATGATATTTTTAAAATTGTAACAAAGTTTTTTTTTTTAAAAAAAAACTGTACCAGAGTCTTTCAAGCTACAGTAGAACATCTGTCCTTTAAACTCTGCTAATAAACATTACCTGTTTGAAAATCTCCTTAATACTGATATCAGTTTTCAACCTGTACACAGATGCCTTAATTTTACTTCTCTGAAGATTTGAGTCAACAGCCAAGACAGAGATTTTCATTGGAGCTGCTTTCCCAGTATGTTTTACTCCAACGTATAATGAACATGGTCTCAGACATGTTTTACTTGCTTGTTATTGCACTGTGTGGATGTTTCGAAGACTGGAGATATGTACATTGCATGGCCAATGTACACATTTATTAGGTGTTTTAATACAGTAGTAATTTTTCTCACCTTTTTGTTCAATATGAGTGTTTTAATTTGCATTCATTTTAGGGGAAACGGTGAGGTAATATTGTGCTAATACATAGGCTGGAGAGAATTTCAGGTTTAGATGAATCCTCCTTTTTCTCTTACATCCCTGATGCTATCCATTTTTGGTCCTCCTTCTGCATATCCTCCTTCTGCATAATCATTTGATGTTGCATCTTTGGTAGTCTGCCAGCATGGCATTCCTGTTAGGGACATATTCTTCTTCTTCAGGTCAGGCTGGTCCCAGTAGCAACCCATCAGTCTAATCCAAGGGTCAGTACCAGAAGACCAGCACACCAACAGCAGGCCAGATGGGAATAATCCAAGAGCAGTATCAGTAGTCAAGCCAAAGTCAAATAACCCTGACATATCAGAGACAAAGCCAGTCAAAATGACACTACATGCAAAGGCAAGCCCAGGCAATCAAAAAATCAAAGCACACGCAAGATGAAGCAGACAAACAAGCAGAGTGTTCCACAAATGAAAACAAAATGTAGTCTGAATTCAGGCACAAGTTTAATGGTCATGTGAAGAGGCATAAGATCTGCTGAAATTATAGGGATCCACATAGACATTGTTCCCAGAGGTGTGAAGGACAGAACTAAGACATGACTGAGTCCTTCCTGGAATTCATGTTGTAGTCATTTCCACATCAAGTTTCCCCTGGATAAGGGGCTTTCACTCAAGGAATCTCTTACTATCAAGGGAACTCTAATTGCTATGAATCTTTCCTTTTACAACATGCTTCTACTGATGGTTTCATATTGTATTTTCAAGCACAACAGCCCCTGAGGACTGGAAGTGGGCTCAGCCTCTTCTTCGTGCCCAAGGATATGTTCAAGCACTGAAGGAGTAGCATCTTCTACCCTGAAAATTCATGCCCTGTCAAACCCTAATTGTTATGCTCAAGTTGAATCTTGTCCTGATACGTATCTCTATGATAGGTCAAGCGCAGAGGATTTCCAACAGATTCTAAAACACTAATGCTAGCAGGAAATCAAGTGTTAAGTGTTTAGATTAATATAAATTTTGATTGTGATTGCTCACCTGGTTTTCTACCTGGATATAAATGGCTAGATATTATTATTCTGAAACCTTGGGATAGCTAACATTCTACAAATTGTACAAATTTACATTATACATTATACAAATTAACATCATAGAAATGCAAAATGAAGATGTTATTATCAAGAGGTAATCCTGAGGACTATGGAAAAAACCAAACATATTTATTTATTTATTTATTCTAAATATTTCTGAACCACATTTTCATTTAATGAGTGCTTGAAGCAACTTACAATAAAACTATCCACATAATAAAATGCAATCATTTAAAGCAATAGTTAAAGCAAAACTGATTAAAACAAAACAAATCAATAAAAGTGAGGAACCTTCTGCAACTAAAGTTCAAGGACCCAAAGTAAAAAGCAGGCAGATTAGAAAGCTATGTAGGGCTTTAAATGTCACAATTTGTGCCGTGAATTGTAATAAGAAAGTTAGGAGGAACTACTTCAGATGCTAAAAGAGTGGTTTAAAGGGCTCTCTGTGACACACCATCAGTTGGGGCAGAGTACAGTACCCCATTTTTACCACCTGAAGCTTCACTTTATTTCACCTGAACTACACCATGAGAACCCCACACAGAGTTAAGCCTTCAAATTCATACAGGGAATTAAAGATTAGTAACATATTCTGAATACAGCCTCTTTACACAGCAAGAGTTCTTCTAGTTTAAAGTCTTGTTGCTAAGAAACTGTAATTACAAAATGTCAAGATGAGGTATTTTTAAATAGGAAAATGTTTATTGTTAAAGGTACTTACCTTTGAGATTCTTGCCAAAAGCAAACTGTAGTTTGGACTGGCCAGTTTTCCATAAAGTTCTCTGGAAGAGTCAGAAATGTTTTCATGCCATTTTAGAGAACAGAACTCATTCGAGTAACAATCGTGTGGCTTTAAAGTTTTTAGATTCCCCCCCTTTTAAAAAAAACATTTATACAAATAAATAAAATATTTCCCCAGCTATTTAGAAGTCATAAAATGTATCTCAGGCACTACAAGTAGAAAAACATCTTTATTCAGGACTAGCTTTATATCATGACCTTTTTGCAACAGTGCACACTCTGGCTCATCTACAAGCATATCTGCTGTTATGTTTGAGTTTTATTCCAGAGGCCCACACTGTGATGATCTCCATTTATGCAGTGGCATCACATCACAGATTGCCTGACAAACAACTTTGGAAATTTAGGGAGATGTTTGTGATGCAGCATGAAGAGCTGCAATGAGTAGTAAAAAGTAAACACGAAAGCCCTCTGGTGCTTTTTACATTTCAGGAGGAGTTAGAATTCTAAGTCTTATGTGCTTCAGTGATGGAACAGTGGTAAATAGGATCAGAACACTAGGCATTTTTTTTAATTCCCCAAGTGAAACATTAAAAATAGGACACTTGTGGTGTCTATTGCTCACAGCCCCATAGGTACGGTTCCTTATGGCAAGTAAAGGCTCCAGCTTTAGGCACACAATATGTTGGCTTCCTATATTTACAGGGCTGGAACTCAACATCAGAGTACATGCTTTGCATGCAAAAAAAATTCCTATATTCAGATCCCTGGTATGTCCAAGTAGGAATAGAAGACTCTTGTCAGAAATCCCAGAGAAGTGATGCTGGTCACTCTGACAATACAGGATACAGATATAGGAAAACTTCCCCTGTTCCTTTTTTCCAGTGAAAAAAAATTGGTACTGCAGTTTCCCACAAACGTTAAAAGACACAAAATAAGATTATGCATCACTTATACAGTAACACTAGCAAGAGTAATTGCAGGCCTATTAGTATTAGTGAGGTATCAGACACAAACATAAGAAATATAACTACATTTGAGAGACAAAGGAGGACATCATGTGATTTGAATTCTATTCACACTCAATTAGTGTTTAAAAAAATACCCAGGTTTTCTCCTTCAAATGTGCTGTTTAATTGGATTCAAGGAAGGTCATATCTGTCTGTTTATCCAGTGAAAAATACAGCTAGCCATGATAGACTCTGAATGGATAAATAAAATAACAGCCACTAATTTGCACTGTTCCTGTCATATGACCAAGATTCCCATTTATGGCAACAGTTTTGCAGGTAATGTTTATTCCTTGCTGCTGGTCATATAAATTAATCCCCAGAGACTTAAAAGATTGAAATAGTTCTAAGCATTCTGTGAGTAACACCTTCTGCAGAAGAAAGGGAGAAGGAGGATTGGAAACAGATGAAGTAGCTTTTTCTCCCTGTACTGTAGTTTGAAAGGAGAGTTCATGGGCAGTCCTCCTGACTGCTTCAAGGCAAGAAGAAAAGCGATATTCTCCAAACACTCAGGCACACATAGTGACAAGAAAGGTAGTAGAAAAATGATAATGCATTATGTAATCATTAATAACTTAAATATGATACTAAGGGGCTCGACAGACCGCCCCAAAAGTTTCCTGGGACTGGAGATGAGCTTCTATGCAGCACCTGAGTAAATGGTTTGGATTTTGTTGCTCAAATCCTAGAACTCTTCAAATTGAGGGGTAATTTTAAATAGTTATTTTAAAATAGTTATTTTAAAATAGTTAATTTTAAATAGTTATTTTCCTGCCCCTGGGCATACCTGAGTACATCAGCAGCTACTAGTCTACCTGTTTGATTGTTAAAAATCAGTTTTAGCTACTATAACTGCCATCTGCCTGCCTGTCTCCCCCCTCCCCACACACACACACACAACTCCATCTCCACAAAACTGAGTATTAAGAGGACATTTCTCCATGTATTCTATCAGATGTATTTAAATAGGTCTTACAAAAATGTGGACTCTTTATAAATCTTCTCTGGAGGTTTCTATGCAGCAAGACAGAATAAATAATGGAAATAGTTCTTAATGCCAGAGTGGTGTTGAAACTTGCAGAATTTATCCTGAAGAATGTAGTTCATAATGTGTGATATCAGATGGCAGAATCTGGAAAAGTTCTAAATGTGAGCTGTGAGTCATGAAGCTTTCTTCTTTGTCTCTCTTTTTTAATTATTCCTCAGCTTGTATTTTCTTTTCAACTTCATGTTCCAGCATACTTGCCCTTATCTTTTCCACCACTAAAACCCCAACATTTTTGTTGTCTTATGTACTGTCTTCGGTAGAAAGTCTGTTCAGGTCCCATTTACTATGCAGCAGAGCAGACTGTGCCATGGAAGCATTTTAAGTCTTCAGACGTTATGCACTACTTAAAAAGTTACCTCTTGTTTATGGTCATTGTCAGATTTTGCCTTGAGTCCCTACGGCATACCAGTGGTAGAATTACACAGCCAGAATTCTGCAGGATGGGTGGATCTCCTAATCTTTTGAAATGGCCTCCATAGCCAACAGTATTGGAAGGCCCCAGGGGACAGGAATGATTGGATTAAAGTAAAAGGAATCAGCAGATAGACATAATCTGAGCAGGGATGCATGAACCCTAAATTATTCCTACACTTGTTGGAGAAAATGTAGACAAATTGCACATATAAAAATTGGCAACCGTCTGTTCAATGACATCATTTTAAATAAGGTCCAAAATTTCACAAATGAAAACCAGGACACATGTGGCCATGCAACATCAGAGTGAAATCAACATGACAAAAGTTATAAATGAGGACAGAGAGGCTACATTACTTTACTTTTGCCTGAGTATATTGGGGAGGGCAAAATTCCACATCCTCCTATCCTCTCCTCTACCGAGTTAATTGAGTACAAACTACTTTTCCACTTTGAACTCAGTTTTCAGCAATAGAAGTAAGCTGAGGATGAAGGTGGGGAATGGGAGTAGGAAAGATACACTGGGACATTTTTAAAGCAGCTGAAAAAGTGGGACAACAGAGGATTAATCAGGACCACCCTGCCAAATCATGACAGTTGGAGGGCATGCATTTTATGAAGTTCGCCATCTTCACTTTTTGTACTCTGTGCCCAGAGTTTGAAAGTGAGTGGTGCTAGGAAGTGGGACTCTATGGCAATCTAGATTTTCACAGGCTACAGCTTCCATTATCATCAACTATTGACTATCCTGGCTACAGATCACTGAAGTTGTAATCCAGAAACCACTGAAGGATTTGAGAATCTCCACCCGTACTTGTAAAAGTAGTGTGCAAGACAAACAATCAAACAAAAACAGATCTCTGCTCAATTTTGAATGATGTCTATAGGTATAGGCAGATGAAATCAGAAGAGCTCTATAATGTAAGCATTGTGATAATCTGGTCAGACTCCATACAATCTTCATGTATGGCTAATCTTTTGATATTATCAAGAAGGTTGTTACAATTGATATTGCCTATGGGGAGGTTTCTTAGCATTTTGGCTTGTTAGAAGTACAAGGGTCAAGTGAAGAAATCATTCATGAGAGGGACAAAATCATTATTTAAGAGGTGACATAGGATACATCTCACTTGATGTTCTAAATGGACAAGGTTACATGCTGAAAGGTAATGTAAAACCTGGCTCAACAGTGCATAATTAAATATATAAACAGCAGAAGAACCAGTTTTTGATGAGGCATGAAATCTTCCCAGAACTGAATGAAGTGCAAAATGAAATAATTCATGGTTCAGAGGGAAAATAACATAATGAGTTATTATGGCCTTATCTAGAAATACTAAACTTTTTCATCCTGCATTCAGCTACTGCAATAAGGCAACATATAACCTTGCATGCTAATAACAGCAAGTGTTACACAGGCAAGAGCATCTTGATTAAATTTATTAGAAATGTGTTACTAGCATTTTAAGAAATAAAGCATTTATCACAAAAGGATGATTTCTTCAGTTAAGCTCATTAGGAAATCACACATCAGTTCATGCATAATTACAGGGGAATCTCTGCCACTCACCACAAATCATTACCATATTAGCTTAAAGTTGAGTTAATTAATCTGTGATTTCAAAAAGGTAGTATCCTAAATAGGAAGAATTAGCTTACACAAATGACGAGCCTATCAATACCACTTCAAAAGACTTTTCCCCTCTCAAACAAAGGTGCATCTTTTAACGCCTCTGCATGAAAAGCCTGCTCTTTTCAATGAGCACTAAAGCTTTTCTTCCCGTGTCAGAATCCCATATTATGGATCCAGTGCCAGGTACTTAATGAATAGTTGATAGTCTGGGCACGTTTACTTGCGCCAGACATACTCATTGTTTTTAATGATCGTTGCAGTTTGAGATTGAATTGAAAGAGAGGGGGAGGCTAGGAGACAAGGAAGAAACAAGTTCTGGAAGTGCTAGAAAAAAAACCCCATGCCTCAGCAACAAAAGCAGAAAATGAAACTGAAGAAAACATTTTGTGTTCTATCATTAAAGCTCGACCACCTCAGCATTGTTAGAAAGGTTTGAACTAGAGTGAGCTTTTTGCCTCTTTTGGTTTCTTTTTTTCCCCTTTTTTCTTTTTTTGGTCTGCCTAAATTTACATTCTCAGCAAAAGAATGTGACACTATCTTAAAGTAAGGTCTTGCACTTCACAAGGGACAAGTCGCCAGAAAATATGAGGTCCTTGCCCTTGCTAACCTACAGAAAGATGTCTGTGCACATGGATATAGTGGAATACTAATCTAACTATCCAGAGGATGTGGGCAGGCCTGAGATTTGCCTGTGCATCTCTTTTGGCACACGTGGGGAAAACCAGTTTACTGCTTATTCTAAGGCTTTACAGCTTTGTAGAATATTTGCAACCTCCCCACAAAACAGAAGGACCAATTAAAAGCACTTATAGTTAATGTGACCTCTTTAATCTTATCAAAGCTTTTATTAAGGGAGAAGCACAAAAGTAAAGGCTCTTAGACCTCTAAGGGAATCTTGCATATCTTTCCAAACAACTCAGAGGAAAGCTCTACCCCATTTAGCCTCAAAAACCAAGTTTCACAGAGGGCCCGAACAGACAGGCCAAAATAAAGCTGCTTCAGGTCACTTTGGAGGTATATTGTTTATATGATGCATGTGTCCTAAGAGGCCAGAAGCCGCATCAAAGCCATGCTCCAGTTCTAAGGACTGGAGCGCAGCTTTGGCACAGCTTCTGGTCTCTTAAGATGCATATGTCATTTAAACAGCATACCTCCAAAGTGATCTGAAGCAGCTTTATTTTGGTCTGTCTGTTCAGGCCTAGAGTCTGATTTTGGGATCTCCTTAGTGACTGCCCTTAGAATGTGGCACTCCCTACCAAGGCAATCTAGCCTAGCCTGCTCCCTATTGTCCTTCTGTTGGCAGGCAAAGATCTTTTCATTCAAACAAGTCTTTGCTAATTAAGCTCATGTGTGCATATGTGTCTTTAAGTCGCTGGACAACTTATGCAGACCCCATAAATTTTCATCCTTTGAATTTCACAGATGAAAACTGGGAGATGGCCAAGCAACATCAGAGTGCAAATAAGATGTAAGTGCTATTAAGCAGGGAGAATATACGCGTTAGGAGGCACTGCAGCAGTTTACTTTTACCTGAGCTTATCAGGAAGGGCAAGATTCATCTCACCCCCCCCTCCTTGTTGAGTGCAAACTACTTTGCATTTTGTACTCTGTAACAACTGAAGGCAAGGACAAAGAGAAATTGAGAGGAGGTGAAAGAAACTGGGACATTTTAATAGCAGCAGAAAAAGTGGGATGATGGGGGATTTATTTGGACTATCCCTGACCAATTGGGACAGCTGAAGGGTATGTTAAGCTGCTGAAGAAGACGGTTTTAACTGGTTAGTTGTATTTCTTTGATGTGTTTTGAATTGCACTTAAATCTGTTTCATGTTTTAATTAATCTGACCAAAATCCATTTGCTAGTGCCAACTAAAGTAGCAGCATGGAATCAATGGCTGCTGAATGGTAAGTCAGCTCTAATGTAAATTCCCATGGTTCAATGGATCTATTCTTGTTGAGACTCAACAATAGCCTGTTTTTTTAATCATTAATTTGTTTTTTTCTTTTATATGACTTCACTATTAGTCTTTTTGATGCCATTTTCAGAGTGAAAGAAGATATGTAAATCTAATAAATTTGTCATTAACTTATATTGCTAAAATATGCTTATGTGGCTTCATTATTCACCTGATTTGGCTGCTGAAAGGTTATCGGACACTTTTGTCACATCAGCAAGTATGGTGCATTATGACATAAAAGATTAGTATATGTTTTACACAGTAGAGGGAGAAAAATACAATAAATTTCACTTCCTTGTAGCCTTCTAGTGTTGAGGAAATGCTTGATTAATTACTCCATCTTTTAACATGTTTAAATGAAACCTTTGTTGTCTTCTCAAGTTACTGTAATATGTGATGTCATTTTGTGATAAGTTTCAATGTTGTTCAGCATCAAAACTTCAATCACATATTTTAACATATTAATCCACATATTTTCACAAAAGACTCACTTTCAAAACCATCTTTAAGCATTTCCAGTTCGAAGATAAGGATATTTGTATGCACAAATGCATACAAAGGAAGATCCGTATGTGAAAATGCATACAAACTGTGGGGTGTCTTTAGCAATTCTAGGCTGCCTTATCCAAAGGAAGCTGTCAGGTGCTTTAAAAAAATAAATGAGGAATGAGGAACCTGCGCCCAACCTATGGACCTTTTCCTCCCAGACTGCAAGCATCTTCTATTTGCTCTCATCCACCCATTGGCCATACCCACCTTGTAGGCCACACCTAACATGCCCTTAAAGGTAAAAGTTTTCCCTTGACAAGATTGTCTAGTTATGTCCTACTGTAGGGGGCGATGCTCATCTTCATAACTAAGCCAAAGATCCAGCATTGTCAAAGACAATCCCATAGTCATCTGGACAGCATGACTGCAAGGAACACTGTTACGTTCCTATTAGAGTGGTACCTATTTATCTACTTGCACTTTTACATGCTTTCGAACTGCTAGGTTGGCAGAAACTGGGATTAGTGACAGGAGCTCACTCCACCAAGCAGTGCTTGGGTCACAAACTGCTAATTTGCCAATCTTGCAATCGTCAGAGTCAGCATCTTAACCGCCAAGTCATCGTGTCATTTTCTCTTACCAATGTAAAAAAAGAATCCATTGGATATTTATCCATCCCCATGTGCTTTGAATCTAGGAAAATGTAAAGCCTCACTTTCTTTTCTCTCACGTATGATCCTAATCATGTTTCTCTCTCAAAAATCATATATAAGTGAGAACTGTGAGGAAAGGGAGAGGTGTATACCAGCATATACCCCTGAAATATACCCCACAATAAAATGTGCCCTTCAGCAGAAAACACATTTTCCACCCTGCAAAATAAATCTAAGGACATTATCAGACAAGGGAAATTGGAAGTATAATCCAATGGCAATCTGAACACAATCATGGGGCTTAATGTTATTGCGTGATAGACTACCACATGCAATTTTGGACAATGGGAAGTCATTCCGAATGCAATCATGGGTTTCACGTTATTGCATGAGAGGTGATCACGTGCAATTTCGGGCAATGGGAAGTCATCTTGAACGCAATTCGATTTCACGTAAATTCGCTGAACTAGCGACTTCACGTGAATACGTTCTGGCCCCACTTTCTTTTCATTCGAAATTAAGAGAAATTCCTCCCACGTGATGAACTCCTAAGTCATATCCCATCTTTGCATCGGATAGCAACATTCTCATTTTCATGGGCATGCTACAGTAATGATTGGAATCAGTGGGTTTATTACTTTTTTCAGTGATCTTGTTCCTTTTTGTTCAATGTCTTTACAATTCTCCCCAAGATAAAATAAAATTCCAAGGCAAACAAACAAACAATAGACAAACAATAGATAATAAAACAAATAATACAATAGCAAATTAACAGAAAAAGAGACAGCAGGAATGGGGTCAGAATTTTTAAGCTTATAAGCAAGCTAAATGATATTTTCAGCCCAAGCTACATTGTCATCAAACAAGCCTCCCCAAGTAAAGAGATTCATTCCTTGAAACTCTTTAGATACACATAAGGATCTCTTATCAATCATGTCACTTAGTCATTTGTATCAGGTCATGCCTGCTCTGTGGTATTTTCAATGGATGGAATGGAATGGAAGCAAGGAGGTAGCAAAGTTATATGCTGTTGTTCTGAGTGGCATAGGAATCTTCATTAAAAGTTTAGGAAAGAGAAAACATCAATTCTCAACCTCATCCAGCCACTTTGTACAATTAAGGGAAGACATAAAACTATCTTATTGAGAGGTACACTCCCCCAGCCCAAATAATGACTAACACATAAAAAGTGTTACTCAGTTCCCTTCTGAGATAATGACTGAGCAGTCATTGCTTTATTTCAGAAAAGGAATGGTGCCATGCCCTCATTAGTGTGAAAAATAACTCATTGCAGGTAACACCATTACCTCTAATGCTTCACTCCCAACCTCTGCTTAAAGGTTTACATATTACTGAATGGTTTAATATATTATACCCTAAGATAGGGCAAAATGCTTTAAAATAGCGTCTAAACACGCAAGACATGATAATGAATAAAACCAGATTCAGCTATAACAATAGTCTATATTTTATAACAAGCTGTATGAGGCCATTCAACTATGAAACAAATAATTTTTGTGGGCATATTCGTGGTGATGCAGACTGTAGTTGATTGACTTGGACTCAAGTCACTTCAATGACTCGACTTGACAATAAATGAGGAACTGAGGGGCTATATAAACAGCCTCCAGCTGCCCCTTCTTCAGCCACGGCAATCGCATGCTGCAGCCCCAATCTGGCCTTTCCAGGGCATGAAAGCCATGGTGCTGCGGCTATACAGTGCTCCTTCGATGCTTCATTGTGTGGACGCAGCACTGAAGAAGCAACGTGATGCTGTGCAGAGCGTGGCGTCACAGCGCCCTGGGGCGGAGCTGGGGCATGCATCATGGAGATGCTATGCCCCGACTCAGCTCCCCTGTCAGTATTTCAGGCCAATGTGACTTGACTGAGCTCATGACTTGAATATTTTTAGCGACTTGCTGGTCTAACTTCATCCAGAAATAGCAAACCTGCTAGGCAATGGGCTTGAGGTGGGGGTTTAAGGCTACTCAGCAGCCAGTCTCTTTGAAAAAGCTTTAAAGGGATTCTTCTGCCTCAAACCCCCCCCCCCACACACACACACACCTTTTTTCTGTTGAAGCTGGCTGTCAGACTTGAGATTCAACTTAAAACTTGAAGGCACAGACTTGACTTCAGACTTGGAGTAAAAGACTTGACTACATTGATACATTTCTACATTTGCTTCATGTACCATTTTTCTTGACTAACTTTTCTCTTCCTTGTCATCTTATCCACCTCCTTCCCAGTTGCAATGATTCTGCACACCTTTAATATAACAATTTGCTCATGGCCAAATTTGTTAGTACATAGAATTGAATTTAACCCCTAGTCACGTTTCATCTTACCTTCATGCTATAAATGCACTCCATTTATCAATGTTCCAACTGCAGCATGTATTTGATAAAGCTGCAAAGAGAAGCAATACATCCTAGAACAGAGGACAATGTATTTAACAAGAGAGGGGCAACTTTGGGCATGGGTGAGGAAACCGTAATGATTTTTCAAAAAACACAATGCAATGAAAGAGGCATTTCACTACTTTGTATTGAAATGAATTGGCTTTGCATAATTGATTCCAACATACTGGTAGCCTGAGGTCTGAGCTGTTCAAACCAAGAACTTATTAGCCATGCTACAAAGACTGAAGAAAACGGTGCCATCTGTTGAAGGTTAGGGAGAGAATAACATTACTGATACACCACCGGCTCTAAAAGTAGGGCAGAACTAGTGAAGTGTAGAACCCCTTTCTGTATATATGATTACTGCATATCTCTTTCATATTTGTCTTATAAATTGCTCTTCAGAGCTTTCTGGATGATACTGAATACCAATATAATCTTTACATGTTATCTTCCCATTATAAGGACACATAGGAAAGACATACTAGCAGCTCCCATGGTGAGAAGTGATATGACAAACATTTCACCATAAACAGCAAAAGTGAATAAATGCATCTGAGAAAGCAGACTGAAGTCTACAAAAGCTCAGGCTGCCAGTTTCTTTCAGTTAGTCTCAAAGATGCTACAATATCTCTTTATGTACTGATTCTACAGACTAACACGGCTATATCTTTGTACTTTATTGTTGTTGTGTGCTTTCAAGTTGTTCCCAACTTATGATGACCCTAAGGCAAACCTGTCATGGGCTTTTCTTGACAAGATTTGTTCAGAGGAGGTTTGCCATTGCCTTCCCCTAAGGCATGTGGGGTTTCATGGCCAAGCAGGGAATCGAACATTGGTCACCAGATTCCTAGTCCAATTCTCAAACCACTACTCCACATCTGATTCCCTATAATCTTGATTCCCTACAATAGTAAAATAACTTGCATTTTCATTTGCTAGTAGCCAATAATTATTTAGGATTTGTCCATTTCTGCAGCAAACAGCATATGTATCTGTTAACCTAATCAGAAACAAAGTATATGCCTCATCAAAGACATGCATCATATTTGCTTCTGAAAAATCAGAATTCAGAACAGGACATCCATGCTTCTTTTGATGAGGCACTGAAGATCTCTACCTCAGTCTTCCTTCCTACATGTATATTGATTTGCCTTCAAGTACAACCCATAAAGGTAAAGGTAAAGGTTTCGCCTTTGACAAGTTTGTCTAGTTGTGTTTGACTGTAGGATACCATGTTGTTGTGTGGTCTTTATATGTTGCTCTGTTGACTGCATTTAGAAACTGTTTTCCAGTTCAGTGTCACATAGGATGGTCTTCACATACTTTTAGCATTTCCTACTCATTTGGAATGTGTATGTTCGCATAGTTAATATAAAAGGGAAGATGGAATTGAAAAATAAAGAAATCTTAATGTCAGAGGGGAAGAAAATCAACTGGTTACAATATATACAATTAAAAACAGAAATAACTAAAGATATAAAAAGCAAAGGTATTGAAACGAGTAAAACAGAATTTGATAAAATCATAATGGGGAAAGAAAAAGGAACAATTAAAAAGATCTATAATATGCTTCTAGATTTTGAGCAAAAGGAAGAAACGGTAAAAGAAGTAATGATAACTTGGATGAAAAACATAGGGAAAACAATATCCTTAGATAAATGGCAGAAATCATGGAAGATTACACAGAAATTTACAAAGGGAAACACTTTGAAAGAAAATTATTTTTTAAATATTTTACAGATGGTACTTAACCCCCTCTAGATTAGCAAAAATGAGCAAGAAAGCAGACGGATTTTGTTGGAAATGCAGAGAAAAAATCGGAACAATGTACCACACATGGTGGCAATGTGAGAGAACACAAAACTTTTGGAAGCAAATTCATAAGGAAATACAGGAAGTAAATGAAACAACAATACCATTAAGTCCAGAACTATTTTTATTGAATATGACAGAAATAGATAATACAAAATTAAATAGAAATCAGATTAGTATACTACTATACTTGGTGACAGCAGCACGCATAGTATTTGCAAGGCATTGGAAGGAAAAAACAATACCCAACATAGTAGAATGGAAAACAAAGGTACACGAATTTAAGGAAATGGATAAAATGACTATGTATATGGCAGGAAAAACAAATCAAGAATTTGAAAAGAAATGGGGAAAACTCTTAGAAAGTTGGAGTAAAAAAGGAAAAAAAAGTAAACAAAGAAATTGAAGTAAAAATCTAGGTATCTGGAATCAATATAGGAACATAAGAAGGTGTATGTAGATATAATAATGAACCTCAAAGAATAGATATATAACCCCTATGTGTTATTAGAGTAAGGCATAACAGAAAGTTGTGAATTTTTTATTTTATTTTTATTTATTTATTTTTTTTCTTAGAAGTAAGAAGGGGAAAAAAATTTTTTACAGGTTGTAAAAATCTACAGAAGAAGTGTAATTGTATCAAATTAAAGAGCGAACTTTCTTTTCTATATGGTATGGGGAAAAAAATTGAAATAAATATTATTTCCAAAAAAAAAAAGGAATGTGTATGTTCCCGGCATTTCACTATTAGGCTGAAAATTTATTTTATGGGTGTAAAAGCAAATCATATAATTTGCATATGCATGTAGAGTTTTCCATAAAGTTATCACAACTGCAGTATCTCCTGTTGCTAAAGAGGCAAGCCATTGCTCATTTTTAAAAGTTCATTGACTCTTTTCCTATCAGAACACTTGCAGAAAAGGCATTCAAAGAAATCTCTAGCAGTGCATTCTGTTTCTAAGCCACAAGCACTGATAGTTTGTATGGATTACAACTTGATTTCATGATTTCTGCATCTAAGTATTGTTTTAAAAACAAAATCGAAAACTACACCTGCTAAACCAATGGACAGAGACAATAAAGAAGAATATCAGGAAATATTATATTCCATTGATGCCATGAAAAATTCTAGACTATTTCATTGAAATTATTTATTGTTCAGATGCAGGCTAGATTGCCATATATTTTAGGGGCAAAAAGAAGCAATTGAAATAGACCATATAAAGCAGGAAGGAATTAAAAATGCCAAAGCAAATGAGTGCAATATCAAATGTCTCATAGTACTAATTATTACCAGGATCACCAAAGTCCTGCTCAACTACTTTCCTAAAAAAGCCACTGAAAGCTATTGAACTAACACTTTATTCATAAAGAAGGCTAATAGAAAGAGAATCCAAGAAACCATCTGACTCTGAAGCTTAAAAAAAATAGTTCAACCTTGAAAGAACTGCAGAGGTTGATGAAATGATCAACATCACCTTGTAACATGGAGTCTCCTTGGAAAGACAGTGTGATGACTCGTTGCTTCTTTTTTTGGGGGGGGGGGGGGTTAGTTAAGCTTACAAAATCCTGTACAACTAAGAAATTAACCAATGCTTCAAGAGACCCCTTTACTGATAGATTTATTGATCCAAAGGACCAATTTTTAAATGTCTTGCCTGCACAGGTAAAGCCCCCAATTTACTCCTAGTGTTGAGTCATGATTTTCCATATATATATGCTGACATTGTTGAAGGGGAAAAAATATAGGCCAGCTATCAGAACCTTTAAAACAGTCCAGGTATTGCACTTTGGAGTGCCTAGGAGAAGCCAGACATGTGGCAGCTTGGCTGGCCTTTCACAGCAGGTTTGACAGATAGTCAGCTGAAATTACTGTTAATAACAGCAATCATGACATGGTGTTAGAGCACCAGGTAGGAAATGGCTGTTCAGTCTGATTTAAAAAAAATATGGAGGGGGGAGAGAAGGAACAAGAGGGGAAGAAGGAAAGGACAAAATGCAGGAAGGTAAAGCTAAGTTGTTTCTATAAAAGGATGCCACCTTTCTAGTAAGATTCCACATAGTAAAACTTTATTACTGCAACATTAAC
Source organism: Sceloporus undulatus (assembly GCF_019175285.1). Lineage (NCBI taxonomy): Eukaryota > Metazoa > Chordata > Lepidosauria > Squamata > Phrynosomatidae > Sceloporus > Sceloporus undulatus. The sequence goes on along the minus strand of NC_056526.1, from coordinate 144,890,318 downwards.
TCACCATGTGCTATTGTTGTAGCAATTAACTATGGATGTAAAATTTGGGTTGGAAATTTTAAAAAACCTTCCCTTTCACCATGAAATCCCAGATAATGCAAGCATCTTTTTAAAAAATGAAATGGGATAATGTTTTCATTTGCTATACTGTTTACCAAGTTCTCCACCTCCTTCATGCCTTTATTGGAGATTTTCAATTTGTAATGCGTGGCAGTAGCACAACGCAATGCAAAATGGGGCAGTCAGGAAGAACAGGATGGAAGAAGAAGTCCACAGCATGCTAATTTGGGCAGAAAGAAGCTGCAAAGTGAGAGAGAGAAGGAGTGCAGATAGGATGCAAGGTGAGACCAGGAGTAGTTGGAGGGACTAGATAAGAGTGAGTGGCAGGAGATATAGATGAAAAGAAAGAGAGGCTTGAAGAAAGAGCAAATCAAGACAGAGGAATGTACAGACTTAGAGGAGATGGTGATATGCAAAGCTACTAAATGGAAAACAGAGGGTGAGAACCGAACACTGGAGATGAACAAGGATGACATACACACTCTTGGTGATGACGACATGGACAGTATGGGAGAAGAAAATAACTTGAAAATATTAGAAGATTAGGATAGGGTGGGATGAGATAGAATATGATATGACTTAGTGAGAGTTCAAACAACCAGGTAGGGAAGGCTAGAGGGTTTCATTGGTGGCCTTACCAAAAAGCAGCAGAGTTCATATTGCTTCTTCCTTCATTTATTTTTAACCATTTGATCTCCATTGGTCCAGTTTGATCACTTGCGTACCAGTAAATTTGTCATTGTTGTATAATGCTACCCCCATTTTCTTCCTCATCTCTTATTTTTGAACATATCCTATCTCTTATATTCCATTTATAGGAGACATCCCACAAAGTCTATGCTATACAGTATCTGTATAATCATATTTACCTTACTGCCCTAAGATTTCAAGCTCATCTTGTTTGTTTCCCAAATGCTGTGCATCCATGTGTACACATCTAAAACATTGTTTGTTGTCACCTTTTATTCTGCTGTAAGATTTACTGTGGTTCCCATTCTCTCCTCCGGCTTCTTCTCAAGAATTAATATCCTTGTGTTTAGAACTTGCTTTTGGACAGATGTTTAGGCTATCATTTCCAGCCCCTCAAGGATTTAGTTCAAAGCCCTTTTGATCATATGTTGTCAGCCTGGAAGTTTTAAAAAGGAATATGTGTTTTCCCTAAAGAATAAAACTGTTTTGACTATTATTGAATTGTTGTTTTTTCTAGGAAATAAAGGAGATTTCAGTGCAATGGTAATCATCCTAAATACAGCCTACTCTGTCCAAATGGGGATTAAAAATGTATGCAAATATGTGCATTGATACTAATTTCAACATCAGGTGTTGAATGTGCATCTAGTTACTAATTTCAACATTACGTGATGCACTTAAATGAAAAATAATAATAAGTGATTGCCTATTTTCCTCCAGGTGTTGTTACTGCTATTCCAGATATCAAGCGGTTAGGGATATAACTATTCACTCTTGGTATGCATAATAGGGCACCCTTGTATAGGTATAAAACAGCTGTAGCCCTTCTAAATAAAGAAGTGAAAAGACCTATTGATTACATGCACTTCTTGATGCCATGCAACATAATTGGCCATATGTGCAGAAATTATCTTTTCAGTCAGTCTGAAGCAACATTTTAAAGTAAGCTTTAAGTTGAGATGTAATTCTTCATTAAGTTACTTATTGACAGTACCAATGGAATTCTCTTCCTGCTATAATTTCCTTTCTGCTGGAGTATAATACCTCCTGCTTGAGATTTTAAAAAAGTTTTCCTTCAAATGGTTATTTTGAGCAGAAAACAGGATTTTCTGTATGGGAAATAATATTTCAAGCAGAACTACTAATTCCTGCACAGAAAATTTTGATTTTATGAGAAAAAGCATCAATCTTTGTACAGAATAAGTCCTGAATTGCAAAGATTTATGTTAGCTGACAATTCTTCTCATCATGGTCCATTCACACCTGAAAAACATGTTTTAGACCATTTTTAATATTTTAAAATATTATTTTTATCCCCATCCTTGTTAACAATGGTTTTATTCTCTTAGGTGATGGTCAACTTTCATATAAAATTATATAACATATTTTCAATGTGTTGTGGATGTGCATCTCTTTCTTCTTTGTCCTTCAGTGGACACATTCCAAGAAATCTGGGAGTTATTTCAAGAAGAAATGAAGAAGAGGAGCTGAACGATAGCACCCAACTCCTAAGAAATAACCAATAATGAACAGTATAGATATTGAACTTATAGTTCCAACAAGATACTTCTGACCAAAAGAGCATTGTTCTTGTTGGTTTGTTGTTTCTTTAAAATATGTATCAATTGTGATGTCTATCAGTTGTGTATATGATCTTTATTGTGAGATATTGGCAATTGAGTGGGTCTGGTTTTTAGCTTTTGTTTATTGATGAAGACTCTTTAGAATTAACATAAGCAACGCAAAGCATTTTTAGTTTTGTTTGGGTTTTTAAAAGTTTTTTTTTTGTGAAATTATAATATAGTGGTGTTTTTTCACTAATTTAATTTTCCTAGAAAAGAAGGTGCCAGCACTGGCAGCCAAAGAAGGAGCTCACCTGAACCTCCTCCTTGTTTTAGTATATTAGCATATTATTTTAACATTTTAGCACTTAGCATTTTTATTATCTGCATTTTATCAACTGTTTTTGATTATATATGTTTCATGTTCTGCCCTTTGGTGGAAAGGGCATTATAAATAAATGTAGTCATCATCCTCATTATCATCATCATCCTACCTCCACATCAGATTCTAAATCTGCTTTAATCTAGCATCAAGTAATGGGGAAGTGCATGAATCCTCCTCTGTTTCCTGATATAGCAAGATCCCTGGTTCAGGTATGGTGGAGGCACTGTTGTCATTTCCTTCTCATTCTTGGTCTTATTATTCTGTGGGGGGAAAGGGCATGAGCACCATAACTGTATCCCTTTCTTCCCTTTTCTGGGACATTGCAGAAGTGGGAGTGCTTGTAATGGCTCTGCATCCTTTCCTCCTCTCCAATAGGCAAGCATAGTGGGGGCTGCCAAGCAATATGTAAGGGGGAGGGATGGCACCTCAATTTCTACCTCACACAATGCAAGAGTTTGGAAAGGGTTAGGCAGGAAAGGGGTACAGCTAGAAGACAAAGAGACAGGACAAGTCATTGTAATAGCAAGTGTGGGCAGGTTTTGCTTATCCCATTGTCCCCTTCCTAACCAGGTCTTTAGATTTTCGGTGATCACAAAAGGTCTTGTGTTGCTACTGAATGTGAAATATCTAATAAACATCGCATCAGCCAGCCACTTTCTAATTTTGGGACGATCTTGTATTACTTAAAGAAGAAAAAAATCCTGCCTACATGGGGAGCTCAATATAGCATCCACCTACAATTGAATCTGTGGGTCTTGGAAGAAAATATTTGAAGATATCTGATGCCTGACTTCTTAGGAATGTGCATTCCATGTCAGAGAGGTTAGACGGGGAATCTTGCTATGTTTCTTGGTCACTCCATTACACAACAGGCTCCTTGAACAAACTGCTTGAGCTGGTCTCAAAAGCATTGTCTGGGAGAAAACTGACAGTGCCAGAACCATATAAATAATAATAATAATAAAATTTTTATTTCTATCCCGCCCTTCCAGGGATCAGGGCGGCTAACAACAAGATTAAATACATACAGTGCAGGAAGTTAAAACCAAGAACACAATAACAAATAAAAAGCCCCTATAGCCCAACCTCATGGCCACGGAAGAGGAGGCCCCACAGGATATTTATTCGGGGAATGCCTGCTGGAATAGGAAGGTTTTGAGATCCTTCCTAAATTGGGCCAGGGTGGTGAATGAGCGGAGCTCAGTGGGCAGCTTATTCCAAAGGGCTGGGGCAGCTATGGAAAAAGTCCTCCGCGAGGTGGAGGCTAATCTGGCCCCAGGCACCTTCAGTAGTTGCTGCCCAGACGTTCTGAGGGTACGAGGCGGAATGTACGGGGAGAGACGTCCGTTAGGTATCCTGGGCCCAAGCCATTTAGGGCTTTATAGGTAATAACCAACGCCTATATTGAGCTCGGAAGCGAATGGGCACAATGGAGGTCCCTAAGAACCGGTGTTATATGGCTGGCCTGGGAGCACCAGTGACCAGCCGGCCGCCATATTCTGCACCATTTGTAGCTTCCGAGTTTGGTATAAGGGTTCCCCCATGTAGAGTACGTTGCAGAAATCCAATCTCGAGGTTACCAGAGCATGTACAAACGTTTCAAGGTCCCTGGGCCAGATATGGGCGCAGCTGGCGATCAGCCGAAGCGATAACAGGTGCTCTTGACCGTCGCATTCACCTGAGCAAGTCAGGTGAAGCGACGAGTCAAGAAGCACCCCAGACGCGCACGGAGTCCTTCACAGGGAGCGTGACCCGTTCAGGACAGGTGGAACCACCGCCATTCCTGGACCAGGAGAACTATCACTAGTACCTCCGTTTTCTCTGGATTCAATTTGAGTCGGTTTTCCCTCATCCAGCCCATTATGACTCCAGACAGGCCGCGAGAGGAGAGACGCCATCCCCAGTCACTGCATCAGTCGGAGACATAGAGAAAATGATTTGGGTGTCATCAGCGTACTGATAACCCCGCGCCCCATGTCTCCGAGGATCTCTCCCAGCGGTTTCATGTAGAATGAGGATGGTTAGATCTTTCTCCTCTCATATAGAAAAAGGAGGATTACTCGAGAAGATACAATTTCAGGTTTATGAGAGCTTATTATGCAAAATGGAGAGCTTATGGACTGAAGATTTCTTCTGTACATTAAAGGAGCTTCATTTTAGCGTTGAATGAAGGTGCTAGTGGTGTTGTTACTTATTGTTGATAGTAATAGTATTATTATTAATTGTTTCCTGACAACAAGGGCTCCCAAAGCGATGCATAATAAAAATGGCTGGAATGCATGATTGCAGTTATGAACATGTAACCTAGAGCACACATCATGGCTGGTTCGTATTCATTATTCTACAATTCAATAGAATAGGGGATACATAGGAAACGTGAAAGTTCCTCAATCCAGATTTACTGACAGCAGCCTCTGCGATGACAAAGGGAGGGGGACTTTAAGACTAAATGGTTTTATAAGCTTAAGTTTCATGAATATAAACCTACTGTACTCATGACGTACAGACTATTGTGTTGCTAGTAGCTGATAGAATCAGGTCTATATAAAACATTATTTGCAAACCGATTAAAACAATTTTAAAAGCTGATTTTTAAAATCAAAGGCCTGAAAGAATATATTGGTCCAAGACACACTGCAGAAATAATCCACTTTGAAAGTGTTTTAACTGCTCTGGCTCAGTGCTAGGGATCCTGGGAATTGTAGTTTATTATGGCACCAGAGATCTCTGGCAGAGAAGGCTAAATGTCTCACAAAACTACAGTTCCCAGAATTCCTATCATTGAGCCAGGGCAGTTAAAGTGGTCTCAAACAGGATTATTTCTGCAGTGTGTTTGGGACCATGTTTTGCAGCCAACAATGGTGGAGCCAGTTCTTTCTTACTCAGGAAAGAGAACGAGATGTTGGCCCACACAGCCATACAGGGTTTTATTGACCAAACCAGCAACAAGCTGGAAACAAGCTGAAAGGCAGAACAATTTCTTCAAGAAATTTCTTCTTTTTATACCAACTAAAGTAGATTCACTGAAGACATCAGAATTATTATGTGTTGATTCTCTATCAGTGATGGATTGAATGGGTTTACTTTAGTTAAGACTATTCAAGAGGATGCCAGCCACTCTCTCTAAAGTTCACATCAAACAAGAGAGGGCCACCATATTTTGCACGCTAACCTCTGAACACTTCAAGACACAGAGCATCATGTCACACAAGCCTTATCAACAGGTACCTAAGGATAGTATAAACTAAGAATGCATTTTCCTTCCTAATACTGTAATATCAGTCAAAATGGAGAAAGACAGAATATTTGTACGGTTACTTTCAGTGCCCACCCAAGATATTGTCCCACTCTTCCAAGTCTGCCCAGCTGGTTGAATTCTTTTGGGAACTAAGGTAGAATTTTTGCGGATCACACACTCAGTGTTCCTGACTGAATTAACTACATGTGAAGTCCAATAACATTTCAAAGGCCATAGGTCTCCACACTGCTTTCCATATGTACCTGAGACTGAGAGTTAAGACATTTGAGACTTGCATCTGAGTACAAATAGCACTGGGACTTGTACTATCTGACTTCTTTTAGACTTTTGTTCACTGATTGATGAATGTCTCCTGAAAGGAAGTCTTTAAACCCTATCATTTTATGTTTTGCCTATTGTTCTTGACCCATTTCAAAGATGGAAGCTTTGTTATGTTGCTGTTTAGACAGAAAAATTGAACTCGGTTAAAAACAACAACATAGACATATGCATCCAGCCACACACCCGTAATGACTAAAATGTCACACTGAGGCAGAACAACATAGATTCAAGCCAGCCTCCCAAGACCAAGGCCAGAATTTGTAATTAGACAGCTCTGTGGAGACTTGTTTAGGAGGGGAAAAAAGAATGTCTCTCTTGCTGTTAGCTGAATTCCAGAAAAGCAGACAGAGTTCCTTGGCAGCAGCTGCTCCTTATTTTTGTTTTCATCCCCTTCTTTTATTCGTTTACTCAGTGCTAACTTCTACCAAAGGCCTGACCTCCAACAAAGAGAGACAAATAGCACAGCTTGCCCACCCGCTCCACTGTCCGGAGAAAGACTGGACAGGGATTGCAGAAGAACAGCACAACGTGTACTCTCAACAACTTGAGCAAACTATTGTAATCTCAAGTACCAAGGGAAGAACCAGGAATATTAATTTAGACATGGGAGGGCACAAACGACCGGCAGACAAATGCCACCAGCAGGTGGCACCACCTGCTGGATACGCTATGGACCAGTATTACCTTACTCTCTGTGAGAGGAGAAATCTTTCCTGAAAATAGGAAATTAAAACTGGGTTTGACCAGAAAACAGTGTTACTGATAGAGAGCATACAAGCATTCACTAAGACAGCAGAAAGAAGTAATTTTGCTCATTGATGGTCATGGAATCACAGACCCGGAGGGTTAGAAGGAACCTCAAAGGGGATTAAAATCTTGGTTGCCAGAGTTCTAGTCCGCAGTCAAATCACTACACCACATTAGTACAAAGGACTTTAATATAACTCTGCCATGACCTTTATAAAGAAACTGAACCCTGATTTTTTTATGCCTATAGTTATACATTTTTATCTCATCATCTCCAATTCTTACAGCACATCTGACCAGGAAGATGCCAAATAACACTTTCCTAGTACAGTAGTTCTGTGTGGTGATGGCATGGGGTTAGGTATCGGGGGCACTGCTTTGCAGTGGTCCGGTCCTTCCTCTGGGCAGGTCTCAGAGGGTGCTACTCGGGGACTGTAGCTCCAGTAAGAGTTATGCACTTGTGGGGTTCCTCAGGGGGCTATTTTGTCCCCGATGTTATTTAACATCTATATGAAGCCGCTGGGTGAGATAATACGGAGTCATGGTGCTGGGTGTTACAGTACGCTGATGACACCCAAATCTATTCTCCGTATCTCGTTTGTCGGCCCGAATTCTGATGGCATCTCTTCTCTCATGAATGTCTTCAGGTGGTAATGGGCTGGATGAGGAAAAACAGATGAGAACTGAATCCAGACAAGACGGAGGTGCTCATGGTAGCGGCCCTGAAACCTAGAATTGGGTTGCAACCTCCAGTCCTGGATGGGGTCACACTCCCTCCAGTGATGTGTTCGCAGGTCTGGGGGTGCTCCTTGACTCGTCGCTCCTGATGACAAATCAGGTAAATGCGACGGTCAGAGTGCCGTTATCACTTCGCGGATACGCCAGCTGCGCCCTTTCTGGAAGTAAGGGATCTCGAGACGGTTGTGCACGCGCTGGTAACCTCACGCCTGACTTCTGTAATGCACTCTACATGGGGCTAACCCTGTGCTGACTCGGAAATACAGCTGGTAGGCTTGTTTCAGGAACATCTAGGAGGGACCATATTACTCCGGTTTTGAGGTCCCTCCACGGCTGCCTATCAGCTTCCGGGCCCAGTACAAGGTGTTGGTTATCACCTTTAAAGCCCTAAATGGCTTGGGTCCAAGCTATCTCAGGGACCGCCTCCTCCCGTACAATCCTCCCCGCGCTCCCTCGGTCCTCTGAGGAACTTACTGCAGCCTCAAAATCTAGGCTGGTGGCGACCTCCCAGAGGGCATTCTCTGCTGTCGCCCCCAAACTCTGGAACGACCTGCCGGATGAGATCCGTCAGATAACATCATTAGACAGCTTTAAAAAAGCGGTCAAGATGGATCTCTTCTGGCAGGCCTTTCCAGACTAACCATCCCAGCCCAGGTTCCTGATTCCCTCATCCTCCCGTAGCCCCAAGTGAGTGGTTGAGGATCAACAGAGGGATACAGGGTTTTTAGTTTAATTGTTGTTTTTATGCTTGATACTGTGTTTAATAGGTTATACTGTTAATATTCTTAAGGGGGAAGGAGAAAGTGTTTTTAATTGTTAATTTATATTTTACTGTTGTCAACCGCCCGGATTGGTTTGCCATAGGGCGGTATACAAAATAAATATTATTATTATTATTATTATTATTATTATTATTATTATTATTATTATTATGACTCTTTGTCCAGCCCTTGACCCGATTTAGCTTTCCATCTTCATATTTTTGTTTAAAGCATCAAGCACAGGCATGTTGAAGTTTGTCTGCTGTGGTGTGTGCTCATAGTAAGATAGCACTGCTGATCAAAACCATGTTGGAGGACTCTAATGTGTCCCATCAGAGGGACATCAATGGGGCACATCACTGATACAGGCAATACTGAGAGCATTTGACCATGTACCCCTTTAAGATGTTGCAAATTTTAAATGCATACTATGTAATGCACCATATAAAATGATTGCAATGACAGCTACGTAACAGCGGAGACAAATGATGACAGTAAAAGCAGCTGTTTTAGCATATTTGAAAACAAGAATGGAAAAAAGGAATCTGAAGGACGTTCTGGGTATGGGATCCAAGAACCCATGGTATTCCCAGTGGATGTGAAGACCGGGATGTGACAGTAGCCTGAAACCAAGTTGTAAGCCTTTGACTCTCTTTGACTTGTGGCATCTCTACTTAAAATCAAAGCCACTCCCAATCTGCTTTGATCATTATCAATATCTGTTTTGATCATGGTTAGGAAATTGTGCAGGGGGCATTTTTTCACCCTGCACCTGCCTGGTGGTCCACATAGCACATTTTGCTGTGTCCAAAGTGACACAGCATCACTTCTGGATGCCATTTTGGCTGATTTTGGGGTGACTTTTAAAGAATTTTTGGAAGGTCAAAGGAAACAAATGCTATGGTTTGGGCAGATTTGGGGCAGTCTTCAGGCAAAAGCAAATGCATGAAAACTGCCCCAAATTGCTTTTAGTCAGGGAATTTTGCAGGGTTTGGAGGGCTTCAGGGACTGCATTCACGGACTCCAATGGCTGCATGCAGACTTTGCCCACCCCGCCTTAGTACAAAACTACTAGATGGCACAGGTAAGAGTTAGTGCTCGATCAAACAATGGTTAATTATTTGTAGCCTTTTTTCTGAGGAAATTAATGGTTTTGGTTTTTTTTTTTAAAAAAATCATGATATTTGATAGGTGAAGGTTACTGTACCTGTGGAATCCTGCCCTGATCCTGCCCATTGGCTCAGAGAAAATTCAAGTATACAGTCCCCTTGAAGTTGCTTATGGATACATTCCAATCTGGAGAGATATTCAGCAAGACACTGAAAGCAAGGAAAGGGCAATGTTTGAATATGCAGTGGCAAGGATTTCAAAGAATACAAATTACAGTAAAGTATCTTTGCTTTCTTTTTCTTCACTTGCATAGGAGTTTCATTTGAAGTACAATCCCCTAGACACTGATGGAAAGAGCATTAAGCAAAAATGCTCTTTGAGAGAGGGTGTTCCTATGAGCAATGCACAAACAGGTGAATAAAGTAGCAACATTCACATCATCTATTAATTTCCTTAGATCTGTTACAAAGGACCATTATGCTCCAAGAGGCATAAGAAAATCAGTTCATCTGAAAGATCCTTAATTATATACAGATTTTCATAAATGCATCCCACGTACCCCCACTTTCAGAACTACAAAAAAGCTTCCTAAAAAGCATTCTTCCAGAATCATTTTTCATCATTAAATCAAATTTGTATGTTGCAGCTTCCCCCATATAATAGAAAATGTTCTTGGCAAAGAACATCAGCGCCGGATATAAATCTATCGATTTAGATTAGAATTTTGAAACTACATTCAGTTGCAACTATTGAAAAATCCAGCTCTTTACCACATGGAAACATGGTATGACTCACTTCCTCCTCAGCAGATAAAATCAGAAATAACATATTTAGAGATAAGTGGCAAATAAAATGCAGTTTCCATAGATGAGGCCCTCACCCGGGTAAATAATACATTATAAAGTCAAGACAGAACATTCTTTGACCAACAGAAAGATACTGTATATAAAAGAAACATCTTTCATAAAACTTAGTAATTATTCAACACAAAAAAACAAATGTGGGGTTGGTTCCCACTGCATGGTAGTCTTTATGTTCCTATGAGTCATTACCACAATCTTTGATTCTTTGGATCACAGTCATATGAGTAAATAACAAGGTAAATAACCTGGAATCTTTAACTACTATAGGAGTTCAGTCCAGATCAGTAAAAAAAGGTGGATACAGAACATCGTCAGCTGCATAATACTACTGATTCAAATAATTAGTCCATACAATTTATTATTGTCTATGACTGGCAGTGATTCACCACAGTTCCACGCGAGTCCTTCTCAATCTTCCTTGAGATACCTAGGATTGGTCCTGGGACTTTTTGTATGCAAAGCATCTGTGTGTGTTGTGTGTGTCTCAAGTCATTTCTGATTTATAGTGACACTAAGGTGAACCTTATGATAGGATTCTCTTGGCAAGATTTTTTCCGAGGTGGATTATCCTTGCCTGCTTCTGAGGCTAAGAGAATGTGACTTGTCCAATGTCACCCAGTGGATTTCTATTGCAGAGTGGGGATTTGAACCCTAGGCTCTCACAGTCTAGTCCAAGGAGATTATTGCACTTCATTTTTCACCTGATCTGGGCAAGGGCATGAACAGGTGAAAACAGATGTTATCACACAGCAAAATGCAGCCGATGCCACCAGGAGACTACAAGCCAACCCCAGCCACACTTAGCCTGCTGATTTTGAAGTACAGAAGCTTTCCATGCTTGCAAAATCGGCAGGGTAAGTACGGCTGGTAGACAGCTTGTAGTCTCCTGACGGCATTGGTGGCATTTTGCTGTGCAATAACCCGTTTTCACCCGTTCAAGCCCATTCCCAGCCCATGCCCGGATCAGGCGAAAAATGAAGTGTAATAATCTCCCAAGACACAAACCACTATGCCACATTAGTTTATGTACCCTGCCATTAAATTATAAACCCCCCTCTCAGTGCTATTTCACTGGACTAGATCCAAAATTAACTTTCTGATGATGTCCAGAATAGTAACTGCAACTTTTGCTATTCTTCCTAGACTAATTGACTTTTGTTATAGGATGGAGGATAGAGTTGTATATGTCACACATACAACACACACAGTCTGGCCCCTAAGGTGTGGAGGACTATGCTTTACCATCATTATTGTTTAAGTAGGAGTTAACTGCCAGACCAGTTTCTTCCTCTACATAGGATGAGGAAAGGACATCCTCTTGTTATTTCCCTCGGAGAGCAAAAGGTGTTGGGCTGACATTGGATTGTACATAACTGAGCTGGAACAGCTGGGGGAAGATATCAAAAAAAGTAATTTTTCAAAGTTCATTAATATATTGTTTATACTAAATAATGAAATAACTGAATTAGTAGCTCTTGTAGCAGTGGTTTCAGTAAGTTGGGGAAATGGTTTATTTTGTTTTCAAGCAACACAATGAAAATAACAAATGAAAACTGACCTCTGATAATTTGTGAATCTTCATAGGATGTCTGTTCTTCCCTCCACTCACCATTCTAATTTAAATTGTTGTAACAGTAGTAAGACACTAAACATTAATTCCAACACAATGAATAGCAAGGCACTTTGAAAGCGAGAAGAAAATGGGAGGAAGATCAGAATGTTAATCCAGACCAGAAAAATCTTGAGTCATAAGACATTTAGTTTTCCTCCATTTACAAGAGCATGGCTAGCAGAAATGCTGACTTTCAAGGATGATCCAGCTATAAGTTTTTCTTCTCATTTAGCATGAACTGGTTAATGTGAAGTGTTTTTTTCTCAGTTACCTTCTCTGTTTAATCAAATAAATACTGCTAGAACAGAGGGCAGTTAAACTGGGAAAGGAACATCCTGTTGTCATTTCAGCTACATTTCTCATTGGTGGGTATCGGTGAACATGTTGGATAATAATATACAGTAATGATAGACATAAGCTGTAAGCTCTTCCTAACATGGTAGAAAGCAAAGGTTACTGAAAATAGTGCCTTCGGCAACAGAGGCCTAAAACCTTGACTGTTTTATTACATGTGCATGACTCTGTGAAAGAGGGAGAATTATTAGAAGGATCAAAGGGCACAAATCAGCTCTTAATTGTATTTCTGTTTCCTGGGGTTATGTAAAATGAATTATCAGATTTCACTGATGATGAGATCAAAGTATTTGCTGCTTGTTTCCTTTCATTTGGGGTAATTGACTTACTGCTTTAGTATCTTTAGTTTTTAGCATTGCACTAACAAAATGTTCAACGTGTATAGAGCTGGAGGGCCAGTGTGGCATAGTAGTTTAAGTGTGACTCTGGAGACCAAGGTTTGATTCCCTGCTGGGTCATGAAACCCACTGGGCATCCTTAGGCAAGTCGCATGCTCTCGGCCTCAGGGGAAGGCAATGGCAAACCTCCTCTGAACAAATCTTGCCATGACCCCCCCCCCCCCATGAAAGGTTCACCTTAAAGTTGCCATAACTTGCAAACAACTTGAAGGCACATGACAACAAGAAGTGTAAAGAACCACAGCCTACCATTAGGAAATTTGAAGCACTATATATGGTATTCCCAAGTATGAGCTTCATTAAAGGCATAAAAATAATGAAAACTATAGATCTGTAAGTAGGATCTGCAACAATATGTTGCAGTGCAGAATGCTTCAGTCCAAGGTTCTCTCCCACCATGCAGTCTTCCAAATTGATCCATTCTGTCACCTTTTCTATTTTTCTTGGCTTTTTATTCCCCTTACCCAATGGTTCCTTTGAATTTTTATTGGGGGGGGGGAATGAAGAGGGCGCTTCTACAAACGTAGGGGGTCTCCACTGCTTACAGATCTCTTCCTCTTGTGTGAAGGTAGCATTCTTTTCACTGCATAAGAGCCAGCACTTTGAGAGTTGAGTTCACTGTTTGTATCTGTGAAGATAAACCTAACTTTTGCCATGTAAATTCATAGAAAGCATTATTACAATGTAATGTTAAGTACTCCATGCTGAGAAAGAGTTTACATATTTCATGGAGAAGTGATCCCTCAACAACTTTAGTGCTTTCAGCAAGCATGCAGAAATGGATAAGACTGTGGATTTATGCACTTGAATTTAACAAATCTCATTAAAACTCCTGATGAACCATCAGCTGTGGTTGCTGTAAGAATAAATATATGAATTTCCCACTTGGCAAAGATAAACAGTGAGGTATTCACAATATGTACTTCTTAAGTTATTCATACATGGTCCAGAGATTTATTTTCATCACTAATATTACAATGGTGCTCATAATAAAATGAATTAGGGATGGAATTATTACATCACATTTAGTAATGGCATAATATATAATTTCTCAGTATCTCTCCCCCCCCCCCAACTGTCCAATTCTTGTGTACACTTGTATCTTCCTTTATTTCATCCAAAGGAAATAAGTTACCCAAAGGATACATCATTGGCTCATTCCTTTTGCTGTTCTGTTAGCAGCAGCAGTAATGGGATTGTAGTGCTTTTTCTTGTACAAAGGGGGATTAAGATGTCTCCCCAGAAAGACACTTTCCTTGACACATGGCGAAATGTTCAGAATTAATTCTGACAAGAGAGTTCCAGTTTCAGTGGATGAGTTCAGCAAAAGTGAGATTAAAAAGGGAAAAGAAGAAGAAAACCACTTACAAAAACTTAACCACAATTTGTGTGGCTCAGTAACATGGGCTAGAGAGGAATTTTTACATGACTCTATTCTGATGTTACATCTGAGCTCTAAGCACAGTCACTTTTCCTACAACTCTTCTTTATCATTTAGTTTTGTGTCTCCTTGCTTATGGAATTCTCTTCCACTCATCTGGATTAAATTGATTTAGGCCACCAGGGAAGAAAAGGTACCTGCACCAGAACACTCTGTTCTTCCAAAGACTGCTTCAGGCTTCAGATTTATGGTTAGGTACAGACAATGATGAATCCTCTTCCTATGGTCCTCCACTGGCTCATATATTTCTTGCACAGGTTAAATGAGACATTCATATTTATTTAAGTTATTAATTAAATGCATTTTAACATACTTTTCTATTCAACGTATTAGGGCAGTATGCAAGAGGACAGAAAAGCAGAATAGTCTACAATATAATGGACTCACAATAAAAAAATCAAATCAAATGCATAATAGGCCAAGGGGGCTAAACAAACCATCACTGTTTAAAATGCCTTGGCAAATAAGTAAATTTTAACCTGGCACCAAAACAGTTGCAAAGTTGGAACTACACAGGGAGCTTATTCCAGAGATGAAGTGCTACATAAAACATTGCCCCCATGTCCACATCCTCCAGTGGTTAAGAAGGTGGTTAACAGACAAGAGACCTTTTTGGTGTTTGCACCCTGAATTTTCTCCCAAAGGAGATCCATCTGACCCCTTTTTGTAACTATTTTTGGATGTCTGGAAGATTCTGGGTGCATCTACACTGTAGAAATAATGCAGTCTGACACACTTTAATTGCCATGGCTCCAACCTACAGAATCCTGGGATTTGTTTTGTGAGGCACCAGTACTCTTTGACAGAGAAGGCAAAAGATCTTGTACAACTATAAATTGCAGGAATCCACAGGAGGGGGGATTGCACTTAAAGGGGGGGCCAAACCATTATATCTGAGCCACACAAATTGTAGATGCATCCTTTGTACATTTTACTCAGACTTTTGCAAATTGGAGGTATGGTTTTCATAATGCTTGCCTGTCCTGTTTTATTTGTAGACAGTTTACAAAATGGTGTGATTTGTAAACTTCTACTTGCACTACCTTACCACACTGTAATTTGTCTGGTTTGAAAGATAAGTGGTGCTGGTCCTGGTTACTACTTGGATTGAAAACCAGCAGGGAATACTTCAGATCTCCAGGAAAGGCTGGGAAATAATTCTGTCAGAAACTGTGTACACCTCCTGGCAATTACTGTCTACACCAGCTCCATTTCCCCACTCTGGAGCAATGAAAAAGTAGTCACCCCACTGGGATTACTACTTTTGAGACTCCCGTCTTGATCCTTA
Source organism: Sceloporus undulatus (assembly GCF_019175285.1). Lineage (NCBI taxonomy): Eukaryota > Metazoa > Chordata > Lepidosauria > Squamata > Phrynosomatidae > Sceloporus > Sceloporus undulatus. Next base: position 144,874,729 of record NC_056526.1, on the reverse strand, counting down.
TGAAGAGAGGAGTTTGGCAAGCCTGAGTAAAGCCAACCAATCACAGCCTTTGGAATGCAGTGGGACCTCAAAGTTGCTCTTGGGCTCAAGGTTACTCTTATGATGGGCAAGTGGATATGTTGATTGTTGAGTATCTTGTGACAAGGTATGATCAGTCCTTCTTGTTATGTGCCTTCAAGTCATTTCTGATTTATGGCGACCTTAAGGTGAACCTATAATGGGATTTTCTTTGTAACATTTGTTCAGAAGGGGTTTACTTTGTGGGGTTGGTGCTATGGGTGAAAAATAAAATCAAACCAGAGGCTTGTCATTTGTTGTTGTTTTCCACTCTTGAGTCATTCTTGACCCATGGTGACCATGTAGATGAGTAATCTCCAAGACACACAACATCAAGAAGGCCTGACCATACATTATCACAATGAACCCAACAATCAACATATCCACCTGTCCATCATAAGAGTAACCTTGAGGCCTAAGACCTAGAGCAAGGAAAAGGTTTTATGGGTAAAAGGGCAAGGTGAGTATTAGAAGCCCAAAGGTTGGAACTGCAGAGCAAACCTGGATAAGGGATCCATCACAGTCATGCTGGCCGGAAGAAACACCTGAGGAATCTCCAGAGCTGCTCCCCCATGAGGCCCGGAAATGGCTGCTCCAGAGAGGACTCCTCTCCAACCAGCAATGTCACCAAGCCAAATCAACTGCAGCACAAAGCTGGCCTTGCAGTGGGGGAATTACTACCTGTCTTTAAAGGGGTCCCAGTTTTGGGAACTGCTCCGGACATTCAATGACTTAATCCAGTTTTGCATATAATATATGGCAGCATGAGTTGTGCTATGTATCTACAGATGATCCAAAGCTCAAATGCATTAATACAGTCTCACATATTTTCTCTTTAATTTCCAATAGATGCAGAAAATTCCAAGTTACCTTCTTTATAATATTGGCTCATACACTGCCCACTTTCCCCACCCATTTCTTTACACCATCTTTTAATGTATCCCAATATTTTCACAGGTTTTTCCAGGCTGCCGTAATCTTCAGTGCTCTTTTTAAAAAAAGATTTTTATTCTGTTCATAACAAAGTAGCCGGTATGATAGTATCCTGAGGCCAGACGACAACACAGGGGCTATAAATCCAACCAATGGGAAATAAATAATGTTAATCATTTGAGCATGTGATTTAGTTTGGACAGTTCAATGTGCAAGTTTAAAAATCGAATACAAATTAGTCATAAAATGGACTCATCTATTATTCACCGAGTTTGCTGTGCTGTCATGGACTGAAATTATGTTTTTACTGGCATGAGAGCTTTTGCAGCAGGGGATATATTAAAGCTAAACTTTGCTCCTCTCCTTAAAGGTCTTATTTTGTCTTTGATTGGCTACCCTTGATAATATTAAAGAGCTTTGGGTCAGAAACGAAAGTATCTGTCATAAAATAAATTGGAATAGCATACCATGTTAACTTACTAACTTATTTTTTTCAACAGTCTTTCTTGCCTGTTGAGAATGAATATTTCACAGGGAGGTCTCAGTCTTCTTGAGCATAGTCTTGATAGATGTATTGCTCAGAGCAACATCTGTAATTTATGAATATAAAAAATCTACACCATCTCATTGTCTTTGTGGCATAGATGTGCTTTAGGGCAAGTGAGAGGCTTGGATAATGGAAAAGCAGAGTGCTAATAAATCTCTCAGCTATGAAAGCAATGCTTACATCTTCCCTTTAAAATAAATTCAATGCTAAATTCAAAATTACATCTTTAGATATCACTGAAGCTGTTTCTTCATGTTATTGCTATTGTTACATCAAATGTTTGCGTGGTAATATGTTCTAGCTGGTGTTTGATTTAAAATGGATCTAATTAAATGGAGAGCATGACTCTCTACACCCCCAGAGCAGAAATAAAACCAGTAAATCACCCAAACCATATAAAAAGAAACTATACTGTTCTGCTCTTGGAATCATTTAAGTTACTATCTGTGATAACAGCAGAAAGGCTGGAACTATTACAATATGCTGTGAAAATTTCTACTCTGGTATAAATAACTTGATCCCAATCTGTGCAGACTGTGAACAAAATTAAGAACATAGAGACTGATGTGCCGGAACAAACCAATGATCCATCCAATCTCATATCCTGCTTCTGATAATGGCCTAAGCATGATGATGAGAAGAAGAAATACATACAGTCAGTTGTGGGATGAGGTACCACAGGGAGAAATATATTTTCTCACACCCAGCTAGTGATTAGTATCTGCTTTAAAGAATGAGGATTGATGGCAGTTGTAAACTTCACCCTATCTACTACAACTAGGTTACACTATGTCTGATTGTCCTCAACCCACCCTTCACCCTTCCTCCCTGGAGCTGCAATTCCATTATCCACTGCTAAAATTCAGTTCCCTTCTTGTAGTAGCTCTCCAAAGAAGATTGTCAGTTTTCATGTCATGACACAAATTCTTTACCTATTTGTCAAACTAACTGGCAATAAAGTAGCTTACTTGGACACAAAATAATCATACACAAAAAACTGTTTTTTAAAAATAATTTTTTTAAATGGCCCAAAGGAATAGAAATAAAACTACAGTATCTGGAAATCACAGCTCTGGACTTACTGTTAAGCAGAGTTGGCACTCAGTCGGGCAATTCTCAGTGTCATGAAAGGATATTAAATTGTTGATTATTTGATAAATAACTGTTATATTTTTAGTACCAGAAAAGAGGAGGGGCATTTGTGGAATTTTCTGCTTATATGTCTGGGATGCAGTCCATCATGACAGTGAGTATGAGAGTGAGCAATGTTTGCTGCTCTGCTTCAGGCAGTAAAATATCTTGGGCTGGCTCTGGCAGATGTGGGTTTCCTCTCTGATATCCAACAAATTTGTCTGATGCAAATGCAACTCACTGTAGCAACTGGCTGGCAAGCAATAACATTTCTTAGGCTGCATATGGTTTGACACCACTTTAAGTGCCATGGCTCAATACTATAGAATTATGGGAATTGTAATTTGTTGTGGCAGCAGAGCTTCACCATGGCAGTTAAAGTGGTGTCAAACAGGATTATTTCTGAAGTGCAGGTGCAGCCTTGTTGTTGTTGTTGTTGTTGTTGTTGTTTATATCCAGCTCTTTTCACAGAGCTGGGACCCAGAGCAGCTCACAACATTAAAAGAACAATATAATTATATACATTGAAAAGTCACATATTAAAAAAAAATACATTAAGAAAAGTGATACAGCCTTATTGCCCTAATGCTGTACATAGTAAAATTTCCTGAAGAAAAGATAGTTTAAAATTGCACATTCTGTGGCATACTCTAGTATCATGATTTGTGGGTTAACTTATAAAAAATTCATCTGAAATTGTGTGACTTAATTAAGAAGAATCTGTACAACAGAGTTTTTTCCATTGCATCATCTCTAACTTTTCCCTTTTAACATCACCTGATTGAACTTAGCACTAACAAATTAACTGAACTTTTGACAAACTGTGAATGAACATCTACATTACATAATATGCCTTACTCTGTGGACAGGCAGTAATGTCAGTGTAAACAAGGAAGAATCCGCACAACCATGTCTATTGCTATCATCTAATAACTGCAACAATATCTTGTCAGTCATAGTTTCCAGAGGAAAATATATGCACATTTTAGTTTCTGTGAATATGGAGTCCTTAATATTCTGCAGAAGAAAGCAAACATTTTAGCAACTTCTATGAGATCCCATGACATGTCTCCCCAAGAACTGCTGAATTTTTTAAAAAGTGTTTTTCCCTATGGCTGGAAAAGCAAAGTTTAACATTTAAATGTTATAAATATGTATATTTTACTGTCAAGTAACCTTTCACTGCCAAAATATTTCCATAATTCCAAAATTCAGTCTGCATAGCCAAAACAGTGAGATTCCATTCTAACCTAAAAACACTAGCAAAGACTGATAATAGGTAAACTATGCAAATTTATTATGAACTATTGACTAAAAGACATCGTAAGAAAATGCATGTACGTATCCCAATGGTATAAAAAGGCTGTCACGGATGTACATCCCTATGAAAGTATATTCTGCCCATTAATGTGGACAGTTTATTGAGCAACTGATAAACTTCTCTCTTGATAATTGATCATTTCACATTGGTTTAACGGGTTCTTTAAAGTACAAAAAAGTATCCCAGTCAAATTATGGAGTTAGTGTATCTGTATATCACAGAAAATAGTACTTGACTATAAACTCCCGAAAGCTTCCACAATACGCACAGAAGTGTTAAAAATAAAGCCCATTTAAAAGAACAACAATAAATAAAAACCAAGGTACAACACTACACCAGAAAACACTACACCATAATTAAAATAACAGAGCAGCAAATAAAGCAGAAGTTCAACTGCAGGTAAAATAGTGAGTAAAACAGCAAATTTAATAACAAAAAATAAAATAAAATTACTGTTCATTAAAAGCTTGGGCAAATACAGAAGATCTTCAGCAGACACTTAAATTGCACCTTAGAGTTCTTAGGGAAGATGGTGCACTGCCATTACCACTGGCTCAGCCTTTTGTCTGCTTCATATCTCAAGGCACCTGGTCAGCATCTATTATTAGGCACAGTGAGGAAGTTTCAGATGCTGGTAAGCAGAAGCAAAGTACCAAAGAGAGAACTGTGGACTAAGCAACTTTTCCTTAACTCACTATGCTAATCTGATGCTTCCAGGTGTGGTGGAAAATGTTCTCCCACCACAATCGTTAGAGAAAAATTTACACTGCATTTGCACTACCTAAATAATGCAGTTTGGCATTGCTTTAATGACCCTGGCCTTGGAGGGAGAGAAGAACCAGCAGTATCTGCTGGATTTGTTCCCTTCCCCACTGCCATTCCCTTCTCCTTTTGTGTCATGTCCCTTTAGACTGTACGCCTGAGGGCAGGGAGCTGTCAAATTAACAATCTGTAAGGTGCTCTGAGAGTCTTTGTGGCTGAAGAGTGGAGTATAAATATTCTGAATAAAATAAATAAAATATGGCTCAATGCTATGGAATCCTGCGGTTTGTAATTTGTTAAGGTGTCAGAGCTCTCTGATAGAGAAGGCTAAGTATCTCACTAAACTATAAACCCTAGAATTCCATAGCATTGAGCCATAGCAGTTAATGTGGTGCAAACTGCATTATTTCTGCAATGTAGATGCAGCCTCAATTGCCCATCCAGCCCCTCTTTTTCATGGTGGTGGTAGAAGTGCCTTCTAATTCTTCATCTGGGATGGCAAAATACCCTGAGGCAATCCAACTGACCAGTTTCCTATTGAAGTAGGTGATGCAGTAGGTCATTCTACATTTTATCACTCTGGTTCTGGAATTATATTGATGCCCAGGTATGTAATTCAGTACTCCTCATAAGGCTAAGTACTGCAGGAGCAGACAGCTTACCTTCCCACTGTCCCAATTTGTCAGGAATAGTCCCAATCAATTCTGTCACCTGACTTTTTTCAGTTGGTTTTAAAATCTCCTAGTTTTTCTCTCCTCCTCCCATTTTTATCTGTTTCTCCTCAGTTTGCTTCACTTGGTGCAAACTGATTTCAAAGTGCAAATTTTGCACTCAATTAACTCAGCAAAGGAAGTGGAAAGGAGGAGCAGAGTCTTGCCCTTCCTAATATGTAGCTGCAGCTTCTCCCAGTTTATGGATTCTTCTTCATTAATAAATTTGCCATCTTGACCATACTTTGCTGTTACTTGGGACCTTATCACATCACTTAAATAACCTGGCTTACCTCTTCTGAATTGAAATCTAATTTGGACTGCAGCCGGGTCCTATCACAAGGATTCTGCTGCCGAAGCCGCAGAGCGAGTCCAGACTGGCTGCAGATGCCAGGCATACTTCAGGAGCCTCATTTTGAAACCAGGAGCTTTCCAACTTCAAAAAATTGCTGCCAAAGCACACCGGAGACCCAGGCTGCAGCCAGGCTGGACTTGCCTGGTAGCTTTGATGGCAAAATCCTTACAACAGGACCCAGTTGCAGTCCGAATTAGACTTTAGTTCAGAAGAGGTAAGCCAGGTTATTTAAGTCGTGCAATAAAGTCCTTGGTCACATACATCCTGGTTTTCATCTGTGAAATGTCTGAGAGGAAGAGACATGATGGTCAGATACCAGGAGCATGATGGCCCTCACCATAATTGTGTAATGTCCTCTTCATGTAGTGTGATAGGGGCCACGGCGTGACATTTTCTTCTTTGAGGTTTATATTTATTTGAGGTTTCTATTTCAGAGTCAAACAAGGACATAACCCCAGTTGTCTGTACCTTTGTGGCTTTTACATTAGATTTACATATATTTGGATTTTTTGCAGTTCGCTCTGGGGCCATGAGAATGAGAGGAATTGGATTGTTGCTTGGCACTTCCAAAGAGGCAGTGACTAAACCAGATAAGTCAAAAACCTGAATTGATTCAGAGTAATAGCCCTTCCTGCACATGTGTTTTCCTCTCAGCGTGCACCACTCTTCTTACTAGTATAAATTACTATAAATTATGTACAAACCTCTAGAGATCTATAAAACCATAAATGATCCCAAATACATGATTCCCTATGATCTATCACAATATACATGAAAGGTCAAACCCCATTTGTGTTCTGCTTATCCTTGAACACCATTTGAATGGTCTTATTGCAGGAAATAACCACAAGCGTCAATCTCTGGCATTTCACCTAAAAAATTAATAAGGCTTTCCCGAGACAGACTCCCTCAACTGTCAAAACCTTAACAGTGCTGAGCAATGAGGCCTTGAGGGGGTTGAGGGTATACTTTCCTCGGCATAGGTGCAATCATTACCCTGTCAGGCCTAGGCAGAATCAGCTTAGCAAACATAAAAATGTGCTGTCAGTTTTTAAATATCCGGAGAGAAAAATGGCATTTCCCTCCCCCTGCCTTTGTGCAGACATAGTTCTTTACCTGTTTATCGCATTAAGGAAGCACTCACAAGATATCACACTTCACCCCCCTTTGAAGGAATGGGAGAGTAGAGAACATGAAAGACATCAAATCTGAGGTAAGGACAGTTCTGTTTTTCAATGAGGACACAAGATAGAGTTTGATCATTCCCTCTTGGTTCTTTGAGTCTTTGGAGATTATCAGCTGGGGGACAAAATGTCTTTGTCCCATCCTTTTCCTGTTCTTACAGCATCATCACGAGAAGATTTTCATATGACATCATGCTTAGCCATCCTGTCCAGAAAGCATGATTGATTGCAATCACGTGAAAGACTTTCAAACGACATCATGCAGATCTCGTCATTGACCTATCATTGAAGTGGCACTGCCCAGCATTTTGCATTAACGTGCTACTGAATCCACAGCAATCTGTTATGTACTTCAGATGGAAACTCACATCTTGTCATCCATACTCATAGTGAAAACCTTAGTTCTTAATTTAATTTTTCCTGTTGAAATTCCCAGTTAAAACCTCTCTAACAAAAAGCATCTAGTTGAGTCAAATAATGCTGCCTTTAGATATTAAATGAGTTCAAAAGTATTACCTTCAAGTCTCATGAAAAGGTGTCATGAAGAAGCTGAGATGAGTAAAAGAGGGTTTTGGTTGCTGTGTCAATAGGCCTGTACAGACAGGTCAAAATAAAGCTGCTTCGGGTCATTTTGGAGGTATGCTGTTTAAATGACACGTGCATTTTAAGAGGCCAGAAGCTGCACCAAAGCTGTGCTCTAATCTTTAGGATTGGAGTGCAGCTCTGGCGCAGCTTCCAGAGTCTTAGGACCTATGCATCATTTAAACAGCATACCTCCAAAATGACCTGAAGCAGCTTTATTTTGGCCTGTCTGTATGGGTTCAATGATATTTTTCACTCCAGTATGCAGCAAGGCCAATTGGACTGAGGCAGGAAAATATCTGAATAAAAATAAAATAAAATAAAAGTCAGAAAAGGGGGTGAACTTAAAATATGTCTCATGTGGCAGTCTCTCCTTTCTTTTCCCATTGTTGAGTGTGAGACAGCATAGCTAATGGAAATAATAAGCTACCTGCCAGATAAATCTGAAATTTGAATCTCTTTTTCACTAACAATATGTGTGGCCCTTCTTTGTTATGAGCAGAGGTGGAAAGGATGCATCCATTAAGGTATTGCTAGACTGGGGCCCTAGCCAACAGAATTAATGGTGAAGGATGATGGGAGTTGAAGTTTAACGACAATTGGAGGGCCATACAATTTCAGTCTTTGTTTTAGAGCATGGGTGGGCAAAATGCAGCTCGCCAGATGTTTCTTAGCCTGGTGCTCCCAGGACTTGTCACTCTTGGCTATGCTGTTTAAGGCAGATGCAGCCTAACATCTGGAAGGCTGCCTGTTGCGCACTGGAAACAGACATTTCTGAATAAACAAAGGTAAGGTGTGCTGCACAGTACACTATGGCAATCTACTCTTCATAGATTGAGAAGTAAATTTTAAAAATTATTTCTTTTTACTTTCATTTAAAAATCTTGTCATAATCTCTCTTTTCGTTTCTGCAGTTTTGATGAACTTTTTATTTCTTTTTAAAATGTGCTATACCTGTTCTTTCCACAGTTATAGAAAAAGCAGTCACCACTGGCAGTACTAGATCTCAGTATGGAAGATAAAAGCTGACCTGTTGTCCTACTTTTGTTCATTTTAATGCACCAAATGTGCATTATAAGCACCTTAGAGCCAAGCGTATTTTGAATTGGCTTTTTTAAAAAAAATCAGTACCTCCTTTCATTAAATACCATTTTATGTAGTGCTTGCAAAATGCAGCCACTTAGTAGTTTTAACAGTGGTTGCAATGGAGTGAGGGAATTATAACAAAAATAAAGAAATAAAGACTGCATTGTGACACTATTTTGTTTTGAGTGATTCAGATGCCACTGTTATTTTTCCCCCTAACAGTTTCTAAGTTTTTTATGCATTATATATTCTATTTATATCTCACCTTTCTCTGGACCCAGGGCAGCTGTACATTAGTAGAGGCCAAAGAATACCTGCTCTTCAAATATTCAGCACAGGAAAGAATCTATGCATGCATTCTGAACACAAGAGGCAGCTTGCTTTATGGCTGCCTCAGTATTACAATCTCACCCAGGATGGAGTATGATGGTGTATTTCTCCAATAGCACAAATGCTACCATTAGAATAGATGTTGGTTCCAATATCTTTATATTTTCTGTCTGCTTCAATGTAACATAGTTTATGCAATAGATTTTTATTGCACTGTTTCTTTTGGCTATGTAACTGATTTAATATAATCTTTCTGATAGGTAGCCTTATATAATACACAATCTATTATTTAATATTTCTCAGATCTTAACATCTATTTTGACTTTTTGAAAATTTCCAAATCCAGTTTTGGATTGGCCTTATTGTTGACAGATGAGTGGTACTTTTCCATTTAGTCCAAAAGTGCTGAGAAAGAAAGCAAAGAATATTAGAATACATTAACTATGCCCTTAGTTTATTTAAAAGATGCTCTCAGAAATCAAACAAATGTGTTATTCCAATTCCTCCTAAAATTGAAGGAAGTCAACTTTTTCAAGAAAGCTGAAAGTCCTCTGTGTGTGTGTATGTATCTAAGAATGTATGAAAAAAGGTGGATTCTACTAAACTGAGAATGGATTTAAACCAGTAAGTCTCAACTCCCAACTTCTCAGATATTGTTGGACTACATACCCCAGAATCTCTTACCTTTTACCCTTCTGGCTGGGACTTCTAGGAGCTGATGTCTAACAACACTTGAGGACTCCATTTATGGAACTGTTGATTTAGCGCTTATCTAAATGATCAGCAATACTAGCCATTATTTTGGGATACTTGCCCAGTCTGATGTTCAAGAGCCATTTAGAGAAGCAAATGTTTATAACATTCCCTCCATGCTGGTTGTCAATCAATAAATGTAACAGTGCTCTGTATGCACCAGCCTATTGGAAGAATGCTTGCTTTTACTGTGGTTGATCCTGGCTCCTAAAATGTCACATATGACACCTGATTGAAATCAAACGTTGGTGTACATCTTAATTGGGACACACATCTAACCAACACAATCCCAAAGGGAACCACATAAATTGGTGAGACACATCTTTCCATCTATCTTGCAACACAAAGAAAGAACTAGTGCTTCAGTTTCTCTTTCCTTCATGGTTTCTCATTATCACAGTTTGTTTTGTGCCATACATTGTAGATACTGTGCCATACTCTTTAGACTGTAAGGTTGAAGTTAAGAAGTCTCCAATTACTAATCTTTGTAGGTCACTTGACAAATATTTTGTGGATGAGGCATTGTATAAAAAAATCTTTTAAACAAGTGAATAAATCAATACAAAAACCTGTATATTTATATAACAAGCTTTAGTTTTGCTCAGTGATTTCTGGATCAGAGATAGCAACATATACTGTTTCCCATGAGCCTTTACTTAAAAAAGCAGGATGGAGTCATTGCTGTTTTCCTATTTTAGGGGGTGATGGTTAGCAAAATTCAGGGTAATGGTGGGGTGGACTCTGTTGCTGCCGAGGGGGAGGAAACAACCTTGAAAAGACCAAATGAGGTATCAGTAGGTGTATGTGTAAACAAAAGAAAAATGTTTATGAAATTGGAAGTGAGGGAGGAGATCTGTTATTATAAAGGTTAAGTGAGAACTTCCACATTGGCATTATGTAGTGAGAAAGAAGTAGGAATGATTAGCATCTTTATAGTTTTAATAATAGTTTTGAAAACTGATGGAATTGTGTGGGCACAGAAAGGGCCATGTGTTACTCATCACAGTTCACACCATTTGTCTTTATGACATGCAATCACTTTCCACGCAGCAACTGCAGTAGCAATCCACACACTGTCTGGGGGTGGGGAGGGGGTAACCTTCATTCTCTCAGGTTTGGGTAGAGCGCTTGGAAAATATGACACCTTTATCACAGAATGAAAATCTTAAGGGATAAATTTGCATTGCCCTCAAGTAACACACACAGAGCAACTGTATTTCAATATTGCTAAAAATGGATGATCTGGGAAGACCCTACCTGAAGTGATGTGAAACTGCAAAGAAATGTTAGCAACAAGAATCCCTATAAAGCTTTCCCACAGTGCACCCAGGCAAGTATTTAACAGTTTGTAAAGCACATCATGCTAGGAAATTAGGATTTTCTCACTTCTATTAACACTAAAGAGCTGTCAACGAGTTCCAGTTTTTCTATACAAAAGTTTGCTTCAAAGAGAATAAAATCAGGCATACATAACTGAACATTTTAGCAATGTTTATAAATGACCCTAAATATTTGAGTTCTTTTTTTGTTGTTCAGACTGTTTTGCAGCCCCCTAAGCCCACAAAGATTTGCATAAATGAGGAAATGTGCATGGTGACCTTCAGATACAGAGCATTTTGAGCAGCATTAAGCTTTGCTACTTTCTATTGAAACATCTTTGTAACTGACAGCTTCCTCTGTTTTTTCAGTGTGAGATTTTAGAAAATGTGAGCAATAAAGTACCTTCATGTTATTCTTCCCACTTTGCTTCTTTATATAAGTATTTGCTGCTGCTAACAAAACACGGTGTGGAACTCACTCTCAATTGGTATATGTCTCTCTCAAAACCCAGCATCAATATTAATTTTTCAAATTAAATTATGTTCTTCATCTTCTCATATGCAGGTAGATTCAAAAACAATATAATTTTAAATTTATCGCTAGTGGACCTCTCATTCTCAGACATTAGAGGCTTGAGACTGTTGTAATGTCAAATTGATTTGATCTTGATTTCTTCTCACTGTGTTGAATGTTCTGTGGCCAGGCTCGCTTGTGTGTCTTTGGCGGAATAATATTGAAAGCCAATATTAAGGTTTTTGTACTTTTGGAACCACCAAATAATAGTGAGAATGACTCATAAGCTAATAAGCACTATTCTTTAAAAGAAGGAATAACAAAGTAGTTTTCTCTTGGGATCAGACAGGATTTCGTTTGGTCTGCATTTTTAATCAAACTGACCTAGTTTGCATTTTCAGCAGTAATATGTAGAGTGGGACACAGTTATTCCTTGGATTTCACACTTCTCTCCATGTTGAAATGCCACTGTACCACAGTACATCTATTACTGTTGTTGTTGTGTGTCTCCAAGTCATTTTTAACTTATGGTGACCCTAAGGTGAACCTATCATAGGATTTTCATCTGGGGGGGGGGGGTGCCATTGCATCCTCTGATGCTGAGAGAGTATAACATGTCCATGGGCTTTTATGCTCTATCAGGGATACGCTCAAACCATTAAACCATGCTGGCTATCGAGGATCTGCAAGTATCATCACCATCCTATCACCGTGAATACACCTGATCCCTCTTAACTTCAGAAGCTAAGCAGGGCTGAGTATGATTGTTATGTACAAAGGAAGACCACCAGAAATACCATATCAGGAATCTCCAGGTACAGGAAAAGAATCAGACTTTAATCAAGTTTAAATAAAAATAATTAAAAGCAAATTGATACAAAGATTGGACTGAATAAACATAATGTTATACATGCAAGACTGAAATGCATAATATACAATCTATTATTCAATATTTCTCAGATCTTAACATGCTATTTTGGCTTTGTGAAAATTTCCAGTATAGACCAATTTGTTGATTTTCGACTGACATTTCATAATTGTAATGTGTCAACATCAACAAAATGCAATACTATTTTTTCCAATTGTGTGAACTAGGGAGATATTTTGCTAGAAGTCTTCTTCAAGGGATTCTGGGGATTTTACATTCCAGATATACATCATAATGCAGAAGACATTAAGGTTGAATATAAAGAAACCATACTTACCAGTTTCTATATCTGAATATGCTTGTATAATAGGAACACAGGCACATGGCTCCTTTGTCACAACTGGTTTGGTGTGCAGTGCACTTACAAGTGGAAAATACTATCAGAAGGAGGATGCAGGTGCAATGAAGATCAGCAGTCACTTGCTTAAGGCTTCCTTCCTTAGAGTCTCCTTCCTTGGAGGTCTTTAAACAGAGGCTGGATGGCCATCTGTCAGGGATGCTTTGAATTGGATTTCCTGCATGGCAGGGGGTTGGACTGGATGGCCCTAGTGGTCTCTTCCAACTCTACGATTCTATGATTCCAACATGTAGAATTATGGGCAGGAGATTTTGGCAAGACCTGTGGTCATTTTCCAGGGGATGATGATAACTGAAGGAGAAGGCAAGGCAGATGCCAACTTTTATTTTTTGTTAGGCTCAGGGAAAAAAAGGGACAATTATTTTAAGTGGACTTCACCTCTGTGCTTTGCTACTGATTGCTCAGGACTTTATCTCTGTCGCTCATCAACTTAGTAAGGGGAAATCTGTGGATTCTGAGCATACGATAATAGCAAAGAAAAAAAAAGATCCTCCCTTTTCCCTCTTCCCCAGGGAAAATACTCAGAATGCACTGAACACCTGCATTTATACTTGGACACTGACATCCAATCATACCTGCATGCATATTTCACCTAAAAGTGAAATAGTTGTAGGATAATTTGTCCGCCTAATAAAGAGCTTCTGTGGGTGGAAACAGAGCATTAGAAAGATAGAGAACTGTTATGATCAGGTTCCAGGGCTTAAGTTGACCCAAGTTGCCAACTTCTATTAAAGCTTAGTTCAGAGCCCATACTCAATTTGAGAGCTTTGTTTTGAAGTAAAAAACAAAACAAAACAGCATTTTTGAATAGTTGCAGAATATTGCACTTGGTTTAACATAGTTCAAAGGGCAAGGAGAAGAATCAATGATCTAAAGATTACGCTCAAAAGAAGGCTTGGTATTCAGAAAAGAAGGACTCTAGACCAAGTGTTAAAAGGAATGGTGACATTCATTAATGGCTGGTGGAGCTTTTAAAGGGAAAACAGAAAATGATTGAACAGGTGAAGTTCATTTTCCCATTAAAAATCTGTTTTCTACAGAATTCTGATGCATCATCTTGAGGTTTAAGGAGGTCTTTTGTTTGTTCAGTTTCACTGGTTTCTGTAGCAGGGTGTTTGTTTTTTGTAACTCCTTTTCTAAGTGAGCCATTGGGGAATTTTAACCACAGGTGTCTTTAGAAATGTTTGAAATGTCTCAGATGGAGTCCAGCTTGCCTGCATTATTTCTGTGTTTGTGATGCTCTGAGTTAGGGGTTTCATCAGGATGAAGGTGAGCTGAGCTTGACAAAGAGTTCTGTAGTGTAACTCATGCCTTGCCTCCAGCATGTATTATGCCCACCTAATATTCATTTCTTCCAAGAGAAAAACCACTCCAGATTGTTTCCAGTTCACAATTCTTACAGACAATGCTTCAAGTAACACATGAAGGATTAGACAGATCACAACATTCATTTGTTCCCAATTTCTTTAAAAAAAGTCATTATTAGTAATCAATTTTTGTAATCAACTATTTTAAGAGCACCTCCGTTAATTATTGCTTATTTAACCTGGCTTTCCACACAGCACATCTGTTCTGTTTTAGAAATAATCACATTAGTTGAATGTAAACCAAGCTGTCTCTCATAGTGCATCCCTATAGACAAATGCCTCCAGTAATGTAAACTAGATTTACAATGGCTCTTTGCAAATTGGTCACTAATTTCCTCCCCATCAAAATCTCTAAGGTTAATCATCAATTTATTTTCTAGACATAGAATTGTTCCTGCCAGTGATTTCCAATGCAAATATAGTCTGTCAAATGTGTCTTACACTTGCCTGGCTCCTAGATGAACTATCATACTTCAAGCCAGACTCCATCGCTTTGTAGCAGCACATGTTCATGCTGAAAACAAATGATGTGCACTCCACCTTCTCCTCCCAGAAACGGAGGCCACAAAAGCCAATACTAAACTGGAAAATGAAGTGGTTACTATTTCAGATACTGTTTTCTCCACATTTATGGTAACCCATAGTGATCTTGCTTGCGCACTAGACCCTTCTATTTGTGCTTCTGCCTACATTGTTATCATTATTGTTTATTTGTACAGCACCATTCATGTACACGGTGCTTCACAAACAGACTAAAACATACTTATTTCAGTAATATAAAATAGTAAAATACAATGCAGAAAAAATTAAAATTCACAACACACCAAACAAGGTGGCATCAGAGTTTTTGCTACTGTTCAGCCCAGAAAAACATGCACTCTTTTTATTAATGCTGGTCACTATCAGTGGGTCAGTGTGGTATAGTGCTCTGAATGTTGGGCTATGACTCCAAAGATCAGGATTTGAATCCTGGCTCAGTCATGTAAACTCACTGGGCAAGTCACACACTCTCAGCCTCAGAGGATGGCAATGACAAATCCCCTCGGAAGAAACCTGCCAAGAAAACCATGTGATACATTAGCATCGCCATAAGTCAGAAATGATTTGAAAGCACACAATAACAACGAAAGTCACTACTTTTTACTGTTCAGTGGCAAACAACTTGCTGCCTCCCTTACCTGAGTAGAATCTACAGTGGACCCTTGTTATCTGCTGGCGTTTGGTTCCAAGATCCCCCGTGGATAACAAAATCCGTGGATGCTCAAGTCCCATTAAATATAATGACATAACAAAATGGTGAAATGATGTCCCTTATAAAAAAGGGAAAATCAAGGTTTGATATTTGAAATTATACTTTTTTTGAACATTTTCAAACCATGGGTGCTTGAATTCGTGGATTAAAAATCCATGTATCAGAAGGGCCAATTGTACTAGATTTCCTATAGGGATGTACTTATGGTGCCTTGTACTGCTTTCATACACTGCTGATTTATAATCTTTTTCAAATGCCACTTTTACTTGAGACTGGAATCAAGAAAGGAAGCTTCTTTGCCTCCTTCCCCCCCTTTCTCTTGTACTTCTGAAACAAAACAATTTCGACATTCACCAAGCATTTCTCTCCATCATTCATAGTCCTTCTCTTATGGGCCTGTTTTGTCACATTACTGAACCGAGCACAGCAGTGGACCGATTTTGGTGTGCCTGTTATCTCATAGCAGACTGCATTGTCAATGCATATTTAAGAGGATTCCAACTGTGGTGCCTTCATTTCCTTTGCTTTGAGGGGGGTCAATCCCACTCTAGTTTTTTCAGCTCCAGGTATTCCCTTAGCATTTCTTCTGGATTGATTTATTGAACCAGCACAGCTCAAGAGAAAATGGCACAGAAAGCCATTTGGTCCCACTGTGCACTCCTATTAAGAGCATCACAAAGTAGAATGCCAACATACTTGGGAAACACAGAGGTATGGCTAAGTGCTAAGTAGGCAACATTTCAGAACCCCAGCCAAGTATGGTAATTGGTGTTGTATCAAGAGCATGAGGCTGGGGGAGCTTGGCCTAAAATATGTATAAAACAGAAGTTAGTATTAATGACTTCCTCTCCCTTAGATCCTGATTCTTCTTCAGTACAGTTTGTTATACTGTCTCCAGGCTATCAGGCACATCCAAAAGTGCATCCTTTGACATTGGAAGAGCTACTTCACATACTAATAAAATAAGCGGGACATCTCTGCTGAAGGCAAGAAGTGATAGAGGTATCTGTAATATAAATAGCGAGAAGCGATAAAGGTACCTGTGATATAAATAGCAAAGCTAAGATTTTGATGGGGAAAGTATGTATTAAACGATGCATTGATTTTATTTCCCAATATATCTAGAAAGAACTGGTAGATCTACATATCCTGTCTATGGTGAGACAGGAGTAGAAATAACTATTAAGGAAGTGCAAGGGGAATCTGCAACAAAATTTTGCAGTGTGGAGTTTTCCTAATCTATCACTCATAGCCACTTCTACCACACTTCATTCTATTCCCCTCTATTTGCCCCACTCAAGTAAGATAGTATTCTGCAACTACTGAATATGCTTAGTCATCAATGGCCTGTTTGAGAGAGGAGTTCCTATGCATAGATTTTTTTCCCTAAAGATTTTTGTCAGTTGGTATAGTTGCACAGTAGCTCTCCCATCACCAGTTGGCTGCCTATATTTGTTGTTGTGTGTCCTCAAAGGCAAACTTGTCAGGATGTTTTCTTGGCAAAATTTGTTCAGAGAGGGTTTTGCCTTTGCCTTTCTCTGAGGCGGAGAGAGTGTGATTTGCCTAAGGTCACCCAGGGGGTTTCCATGTCTCAGTGAACATTCAAACCTGGTCTCTGGAGTCACACCACTACACCATTGTGGCATGGGCTGTCTATACAGAGCCAGCTATTTCTTCTTTGGCGAGCTAGCACAGTTTGAGTGTTGGTCTAGAACTGCAGGAGACCTCAAGGTTGAAATCCTCTCAGACATGAAAATGCATTGTGTCGATCACCTTGGTACATGACACTCTCTTAGGCTTAGAGGAAGGCAAAGGCAAACCTCCTCTGAATAAATCTTGCTAAGAAAATGCTAGGATAGGGTCACCATGTCAGATTCAGCCTGAAGGCACATAACAACAACATTTCTTCAAAGCCTGGGTCTGATATGTCCTTAGAGCCAAAGTACTAAAGGAAGGGTGGCATGGCAAATCACTTGTATGGGGGTGGGAAGGTCTTGCGCTCATTACTCTGCGGCTTGCACAATATGGTTAGCAAAACCGTCAGTCCACTCACACATTGGTTTGTCATGCACTATGGGATCCTCATTTTGTTACTTCAGCAAATCATAGAGATGATACTGTTTTGAATACACAAACAATTATACTATGGAAACTAGAAGTACAGGGGATGATAATAGTATTCCAGTTTGGCACACATAGATTAGAAGAATCTAAGGCTTCACGCTGGTTAAGCAATAGGCTGCACAGTAAGTGATGGTGGAAATATTTGTCCTGCCCAGAAGCTCTTCTTTTAGTAAATGGAAGATTTTTTGGCTTGCCTCACCCATACTTTTAGTTTCCACTGGGCTTGTTTTAGTTGTGGCACTGGGTGTAATGATTTCATTTTGATTATCATTGATTATCATATTCATTTTGATTTGAGAGCTGAAGTAGAGAAAGCTTCCAGAGTTTTATAAGATCACATCTTTGTACTGAAGCTACATTTGAATGGTAAAATTGTTCCTCTTCTTATATTCTGGACTGTGTCTATAAACCAGTATAACAACCTAGACTTCCTATCCATGAATCTAATGGATTTTATAGCACTTTTCCTTTCTCTATGGACTACTCCTCTATAGTCCAGTATGTCTTGCCTGGGGAATAGAACTTAATGCTGTGAATTTCCTGAAGACTGTTTTTACATTGCTTTTCCTGGAAGCAGATTTTCAGCACAATAGACATCTTATGAAATGCATCTTATGAGATGCAATATGGCCTCACTCAGCAAATTTAGCAATTCAGCTCCCAGTGGATAATTTGGGAAATGGCCGGAGTGGTGCCCATTGTGACAGACAAGAAGGCTATTTCACTGCCAAAAGAGCTTTCTTCATAGGGCATTTTGGAAAGATAAAATATACTGGAGCTCAATGAGGAAAAACCTAAACATTATAAGCACTATATTCTGCTTTCAGTTTTTAATTAGTCGGATTGTAAACTGCAATAAACTAGAAAATTAGAGTCTGGAGTAAAACACTATAAAGTCCTAAAGCACTAGATTTTAACTCTTGAATAGAAATTAGATCTTCAGCCATAGCCAATAGATGGTCTTGTTGCCTAGACAGTGATTTTCCCAGATCATGCTTAAGATTCTTAAGTGTTGATTCTTCATTTGGATCTCCATATCATTTGGATGCTGGAATATATCCATAGAACAGTGAGGCAAAGCACTAAGTAGTCAAATGTTCAACCTAATGCTGAACTGCATTAACCTCTTATATGTATAATGCTTCCAAAGCTCAACTATACACAGTGAATCTTTAAAATCTAGATCTAATATGATTCCACTGAGAATACTGCACTAGCAAAAGGTCTGCACTAGAAAACTCTGCAACAAACTAATAACCATACTCACCCACCACTACACAGTACTGTTATTGGATCTAGTCTTGTCTGCAAGAACACATCTTCCTGCACTTCCTCTCTTGTAGTGTTTATGCTATTTACTACAACTCCCACAACCTCCAGCTGAAATTCTGGGTGGTGTAGTTAACAAAATAATTAATCTGAACAATACCTCTGTGTCATATCTGACATCACCTGCAAACTATGCTAGTCAGCCAAATCAAATGAGACTGTATGGATTGTTCATTCAACCATATGTGCCACATCACTTAAATGTGCAAGTCACACTCTCTCAGTCTCAGGGGAAGACAATGGCAAACCATCTCTAAACAAATCTTGCCAAGAAAACCCCATGATAGGGTTGCCATAAGTCAGAAACAATTTGACAGTTTCAATTACCATGGGATAAAAGAAATTATAGGAGTTTTTTTTTATTTACAGTACTAAATAGTATTTCCTTTGGTTTGGGTAAATCTATAAAGTTTTGTTTTTTTAATATAAATATGATGTTTGATCTTTGTATGCATTTTGTATGTATTAGTTTTTTATGCAAAGGCCATTGGCCATAAGCAATAAACTTGACTGGAGTATGGAAATTCTGGATTTAAATGTTCAAAAAGATTTTTTTCCCCATTTGTTGGATGGATGGGTGCAAAACAAAATCTCTACAGAACATGTGTGTGCATGTGCAGGAATGCACACATGCATTTATTTATTTTATTTTTTATTTTATTTCCAGGATTTATACCCCGCCTTTTCCCCACAACAGGTTACAGAAGAGGAGAAAACCAGCTAAATTTACTGGCAATTTTAGTAATCACAGTTGGTTATGTGCAAACAAGAAAGTGTAGTCATCACCAACTGTTTTGTTAATGTTTTTTGGATTTCAAGATAACGCATTTTAGCTTTCACATCCTATGGAAAGAGCCAGTATATTGGAACCAATTGGCATGCTTTACCTCTACACCACCTAAAGTTTTCCTGATGCAAAACATGAAGACTTCTTGAGAAATTTCTATATTCTCTACCTACATAGGAGCCTGTGGCTTCACAAAAGGAGGAGACATAGTGGATTCCAAGGAAACATCCTCTTTGAATTGCAAATGGACATTAAGTTTGCTTGACTTTGAAAATCTAGCAGTGACCACAAGGCCAATGTGGGTGAATTATAAAATATGGGAGAAGTGGAGTAAAAAATAAGAAGTGACTACCAATTGAATTTTTAAATAAAAGTAACAATGACGATCTTGGAAAAATAATTAAAAAATTAAAGAATAAGGGATTTAAAATAATTCAACATTTGTATGATTTAACAGAGGCACGAATACAGGAAGAAAAATTAACTATTTTAATAGGTAAGCAATATTGGATTCAAATAAAAGGGATAATAATATTGCTAGATGAAACACAATTAAATATTGGTGACCAAAATGAATCATTAGAAGACATAATTAAAAAAAATAGAAGGGGGTAAAGGACTAATAGGGAAAATTTATAAGAATATGTTAACAACCCAATTTAGAATGATAGAGGGATTGACAATGAACTGGGAAAAATATTTATTGATAGATATAGATAAAATTAAAATTTGGCTACAAGAAATTGTTAAAATTAAAAACACAAATGTAAAAGAACAACAAATGAAAATGACTGGAAAATGGTATAGGACACCACACCAATTAGCATTTACAAATGACAAATTTCAATCTATATGATGGCATGGATGTGGAGTTAAAGGAATATATATACATATGTGGTGGGAATGCCCATTTGTACAAAAATTTTGGACAGAGGTTAAGCAACAGAGAAATACAATAATAGGGATAGAAATACAATTAAGTAAAGAAATTGCTTAATTCACAATTGAGGATGTCAGAGGGTGGAAGAAGAGGAGGAGTTGGGTTGGGTCCCGCCACTGGAGACGCCGTGCAGGAGGACCCTGATGAAGCCAAAGGGAACGGGTTGAAACTGGCTCAAGGAGGAACAGCTGGAGCTGGGGCGAGGGCTGGGGAGGAGGCGGGCCTAGGGGCTAGAAAAGGAGTGGAAAAGGGTGACTAGGGGGAGGAGAAGGAGAGTGAGCGGAAGGGGATGCCGAGGGAGAAACAGGCTACGAGGAGGAGATAGGGGCCTGGGTACAAGACGTCTGGGCAGCTGAAGTAAACCGCCGGTACTTCCGAGGGTGTAGAGAGGTAGGCGGTCGTGGAAGTGATCGAGAAACCCCGGTCGAGGGGTTCTTCGACTCCCGGGTTCACCCCATGTCCCTGGATGAGGTCGGTGGACCGTAACAAGCCCGTCCCGTGATAAACCCTGGTCCTCAGTTGCTCTGGGACATACGGGACAGGTATTGGCCAACTGAACGAGGCTCTGGGGCAGGCCAGAGAGAGAGAGACGGGGCCTGAAGCGGCAAGCAGCAACCTGGAAGCAGAGCTGCGTCACGAGGTATAAGGGCGGTGAAGTAACCAGTCCATGTTCTTGTTTTCCCCACTTGGGGTTTGTTGAAGTTATATTAAACGAACGTTGAGCATCCGTTGGTGTCTACGACTCTTTATCATGGATCCCCATGGGCCAGCCTCACCTTACCGGCGTAGCCAGGGGCTTGTCAACATAGGGGAATTAGGATTGAATAATAATCAAAAATATGTGATAAAACCATTTCTAAAAGCTGCTCATGCAGTGATTGCTTATGGATGGAGAAACAAATTAAATTGGAACAAGGCTTACTTATTTAAATATATGAAAGAATATATACTATTTGACTTCCTTAGAGAAAGAAGATTAAAATATATTGGGAAAAGCAATAAAGAACCATGGGAAGACAAATGGGAAATAGTAATTAAGAACGTGAAAGGTAAAATGGGGTATGAAGAAGTTAATAATATAATCAATAATATTTTCCATATCTCCGAAACGGATTGTTAATTTGATTGGATTGTAAATTTCTCTATGCTGTTTTCTTATTTGGGAGGGGGTGAGGGGAGAAAATTATAATATGAAACACGATTGTATAATGTATTATACACAGTGTAATAAAAAATTTTTGGAAAAAGAAAAAAATTTAAAAGAAAAAAAGAGAAAATAATAAAAAAGAAAGCTTGCAACATGTAATTGTGCATTTTGGTTGGCCCTATAAAGGTATCATTGTTTGGATGTTTTGTTAACAGTCAGTATTAATAATATAATGCTCATTGTCAGCATCCCCTGTATCCAATTTCATTCTAATTTCACTCCCCAAGCAGGTACACTGTGCATATATCGCTGAATCTCTTATGCTTATATTCCATGCATCTGACAATGTGGCCTGAAATGTAGCAAAGCTCATGCTAGCCCTAGTTAGTACTTGGATGAGAGACTAACAATGAATACTAGGTGCTGTAGACTATATTTTAGAGGAGGCAACTGGTAAAAACACTGGATATTCCTTGCCAAAGAAAACTCTAGGAAGGCTATAGTCCAACATTCAATCCACTATGCCATGCTGGGTCTCCATGCCATAATATACTGCATAACCAGAAAGGATCTCTTCCTCATCCTTAGGTTTTTACTGTCTTTCTCCACATTTACATTTCAGTGAGCCTCTAGCTGGGCCAGGATATCGGGGGAAAGAACCATCTTCTAACTCCTTTCCTCCCCTGGAGTTTCCCACTTATCTTTCCACTTCCCTACAATATAATGGGTGCCCTACTTTTTGAAATCCAGACCTAACTCACAAAACTGGAAAAATTGTGTGCAATTAATATCTACTGAGTGGGATGAGGAGCATTTTGAGCTGGAGTGAGGTATGGCCTCTACACTGAGATCTAATTTAATCCTAGAATTTCCCTCCAAATATGTCAAAAACAATTTGGGGTAGACATGTTTTTTACGGCTAAGTAGGTCTATTGCTTCTTCGTGGAGCAAAGCTAGGAAGCATAGTGCAAAGGCATCACTGTTATTGCAAGTCACACCAAAACTCATTAAATGAAGGTGCTTCACTGATGCAGAAAATGTATCTTGAATTGATAGGCATAAATGAAGGGACTTGGGCACTAATTAGAGACGGGAATATTTTGAAGAAGCCAAAGCGAAAGTAATTCCCTCTGTGCATCTTGGTTCTATAGCAGTGTGCAACAATGAATCACATTACATAATTTGAATCTTGTGGTGATTTTGCATAGCTGAAATGAACAGCCTGGAAATACATCAGATACTTTCCCAGGTAATTTTGTATTAAAATGTTTTTGGGAAAGGAGGTGGTACCATAAAACTTTTGGGAAGGGTCAGTTCCTATGCACTTCCTTGTAAGTAAATGCTTCTTCAGATATTGGAGATTCAAGCAGATCAACACACATACGATTGCTGAATGTGTATGTAACATTGTTTTAATCAATTCTCTATCACCCAATATAATCATCTTTTTACTTCCTAAAAGATGCATAGGAAGCCAGATTTGTCACAAGTATTCAAAACCAGAAGCACTTAGCATTTCTTGCTGTTCATGTATCCAATCAAAATGGCCCTCTACAAAAACAGAAAGGAGGATCAAGAGGAACAAAATGAAATGTCATAGACCCCGTCTTTCCTTTCTGTATTTTTAAGTGAAAGAAACAAAATAATGAAGTAATGGAAATACCCACCTCATTGTATTTGACCAAAATTTATTCATGAGAACATCTATAAACCTACAGATTAAGATGCATGTATTTCTTTGAAAGGAGAGTTATGAAAAGTGCAATTATTAACCAGTTTTAAAATAGAATTAGAAATATGACAAAGATTAAGCAATCATATAAAAAGAGAAATATTTATAGTTTTCCCTTTTTGTTTTAATTCTGCCGGCCTTTTGTATCTAATTCACCATTTTGCTCTTTTATCAGTTTGTTACACTGTTTATTCACTTGTTGTCTTCTTAAATTCCATTACAGTATTTTAATAGCATCACACACAAATTGATTCATAGCTTTGCATGTTTATGCAAGTCTCTTTTGGATTGGATATACAACATCAGTAGAGCAACTAAAATATATCTGACTTTAGGGTAATATATATGTAGCATATATTGGCTATGGAACTATTACTGCATAAACTGTCGCTATGCATTAAGCATTCATAAATAGCATGTACTAGATTATCTTGGGCAGGTTTTTAAATATTATTTCTAATGCACACTGACAGCCTGTGCTGTCCCAGCTGCATTATATGTCAGTAATCCTGGAAACCGTGGCTACTGCTTTTGTTATATGTGTAATACAGTGCTTGTTCCCTCACCAGTATGTCATGGAAATATTTGTAATTAATGGCTAGCCCATAGAACCACAATATGCATTACTGAATTCTGTCAAACCTGAATTTTACAGATTTTGGCACAGAGTAGCACATTCAACTAAAGAGTCAGGATATCAGGCATGCTAGGATATCAGAGGAGTGTTGGGAAATCTGTGTCCATCCAGATGCTGGACAACTCCATCATCCCCCTTCAATATGGTTAATGGTCAGGGATGATGGGAGATGTAGGTTTCCAACATTCAAAAGGCCATAGTTTTAATGTCCTTTACTGTAAGTGTGGAAAATAGAGCAGCTTATTGTCTGAGTATGAGCAGCTTATTGGCCCCTTTGCTCCTTTCAAATACTTAACAAATCTTGACAGATTAGTCATTATCTGAAAGCAAGTTTGGTTAGCCATTGCCTTTCTCTTAGGCTGAGAGAGTGTGACATGCCCAAGGTCACCCAGCTGGTTTCCATGGCTGAGTGGGAATTCAAACTCTGGTCCTACTCAAACCACTACACCATGATGGGGCCCTCATCCAAAGGAAAACACAATTCACCATGGAGCAGAGGCAGCCATCTGGGAGGTGTATCCATTTTCAGTTTTACAGGTAACCTTCCCACAGCTGCTTTGGTAGACCATAGTTTCCATACGACTGAGAGCATCTGTGAGAGAATTGGTTGAAAAATGAGAATGGATTTACTGGCCTTGAATAATTGATCCACTGGCTGCTATCATGTCCTACCTGGAGGAGACATCCTCAGATGAGAAAGGGGAAGAGGAGAGCCAAGAATACAAGTTCCAAGAAGAGCCAGAGAAGGCTGGAAATCATATCATGGCACTGGCAGAAGCAGAGCCTGTCCCATTTCATGTGGTGCCTGCAGATCAGGAGGAGAGCTCAGAGGAACATCACCCAGCACAGTATCTTAAATTAAAGTGTCAGTTGGAAAGGGATGGGAAATACCTTGATATAGTTTAAAAGGAAAACACTGAGCTAATTAGGCCAGCTGGGCTGATACTAGTAGCTAAAAAACTTGCCATGAAAATTCTGTGATAGGCTTGCCATATGATAGAAAGAATTTGAAGGCAAACAACATCACACACTACCATAATTTAGTTTAGCCAAGGCCATTCTGTTACTGCAGAAAGCTCCAACACTCTGACTTTCTGATTTTCTGGCCTTTGGTGTGTGCTTTGACTTCAACAGCTTTGGACCCTGCCCAGAACAACTTTTCCCACTGAGACTTCAAACTGTCTGGACTACAGTTCTGCTTCCATTAAAACTCTGGGACTGGTCTGCTTTTTCTCCTTTCGATTTCTGTGGATGGTAGGTTTATTTGTGTGGACAGTGGGTGTATTTACCTGGCTCTTTCCAGCATCAACCAAAATAGCTGCCTCTGCCTTAAGGAAGGGGTATGGGGTAACAAGTAGTAAATAATTCCAAAAAAATATTGGCAAAATAGGTGAAC
>NC_056526.1:144814248-144849138 GCF_019175285.1 Sceloporus undulatus | reverse complement strand
TACTTTATTCTAGAAATGAGCCTCTGCCAGGCATTTGCAGTATCATCTGCCCCCCCCCCCCCCCCCCCCCCCCCGGAGGACAGAGAGTGTTTCTAGATGAATTTCTAGTTGTAACGATATTTTCCCTGTAGGATAGAGGGGGCACATCAGGCTTCACCAACCTTTTTCAGAAACCTTTATTGACACTCCCAAGGAGAGTTTATTCTTCACTTGCGAGAAAGAGGAATAAACTAACAAAGGAGTAAGTGGCTTGGCATATGAACAGAACAGCCTCCTTGTAGCAAACTGCACCTAGAATCATATAATTAGAAAGCACACTGAAGAGCCATCTATAGTTTAAGTCCCTGCTATGAAGGAATAGCTAAAGCACTCCTGAGAGATGACCATCAAACCTCTGTTTAATGTCCAATGAAGGAGAGCGCACACCCTTTAAGGCACTCCGCTCCATTGCTGAACAGCAATTACCACCAGAATATTCTTCCTACTTTTCTTGCAGTTTAGTTCATATATTTGGAACAGGAGAAAACAGATTTGTTCCATCTTTTAGAGTGCATTCCTTTGTATATTTAAAGACACATGTCATGGCATCTCTCTGTCTTCTTCTCTAAGCTAAGCATCCCCGGCTCCCTAAGCTATTCTTCATAGGGTTTGGTTGATCTGTCTTGATTCTGCTCAAAATGTTCATGCAGAGGTGGTCTCACAGTCCAACATTTCTGCCCTGAATTCTCATCCACCCCAAATGAAAGTGCTACACCTCACTATTCTAGAAGCTGTAGTCCAAAAGTATTTTTTACAAGCCACAATTCTTTACCAGCTATGTTTCTAAGAAGCAGCCATAACAATATGTTTCAGTAGCTGATGTGAGCAAATCTGTATGAATTCTACTGTGTGCCCCTATTTGCAGGCAGAAAATATTCTGTTTTCTGAGTTGGAATTAATATGTACAAGGAGATACACTGCACCAGAAGCCCTGTCTAGTCCTATTGTCAGTGCTGTGCCAAGGCTTTTCCTTTGTCTCTGTGCACAATGGACCTTATACAGGGAGAGGGACAAATCGGGATGTGGAGGTTCAGCAACCCACCCTATAAGCAGCCTCTTTTGGATTGCTGATGAAAGGTGATTTCTTTTTAAAGGCATGTAAAGCTTCTGTATTTTGTGTTAGTGTATATTAGTCTTCTGCTTTTCTGATGAAAAGTGCAGCTGATTGACAGAAAATTGGCAATCACCTGGAGGTTTTGAAAGTATTACTGAATTACACATTTGGAAAGGATTCTCTCATTCTAAGCAAGGGAATTCCACAGATGCATGCCCTTTTGGAACCTTTATTGAAGATCCTATAGTTTCTCTATGTGTTCTATTTTTTTATGCATTGCTTTGATTATTCTCCTAAAGTTTAATCTTAAAATCTGCTGTATCTGAGAACTATACATTTTTCTTCCTGTAATTTCTTTTGTGACAGCCTGCTCACTCCATTCTTTCCTGGAAGCTTAGTTATTTGAACTTCTCTGAATAAAATAAACATTGTTAATTTGGGGGAGAGAAGTGTGTGAAATATTATGCATGTCTTACAAATTAAGACATTTGTTTACATCTGAATGTAAAATTGCACTATTATATTTTTAATAGCTTTGTATTCCTTAAAATGATTGTTAGTGTTGTAATAACAAGCTATAATATTTCTCAAGTGTACAAATAATAAGGTATAATATTTTCCCTCAAATGTACAAAGTGCCTTAATTTGGAAATAGGGCAATATTACTATTCCTATATATTACCACAGTAAACTTGCAGCAGAACAGTGATTTCCAAAAGTCACACAGAAAGTACATAGTAGAGCTGAGCTTTGAATCAGGGACTTTCATGTTCATACATCTTAAACACTATGTCACAACTTTGTATAGTCACTTCCATATAAAAATATCCTTTTTATATTCTTGAGTTTACAGCAGAAGGTACAGTATTTTCTACATGCAATATCATGGATCCGTTTTCACCATTTTGGGGCATGTAGTGACATATGTTGGCAAAAATAAAATAGATATTATTGTTGATTTCCCTATGTCCAGATGGCAATTACATGGAATTAAATCCAAGTCATGTGCTTGTATTTGGGCGGTTTATATTGCTATTGTGTGACATCAGCTATATCACACAACCTTCACATTTCATAGAATTTAGTTATTCCCAATATATTGTTTGTATGCTGCTACTGGAAATATAAATCTTTATGCTTCCCTGTAGAAGCAGAAAGGAGCTTTACAAAACAGATACCCTTGTTTCCGCTAG
The DNA here is from genome assembly GCF_019175285.1 of Sceloporus undulatus. Lineage (NCBI taxonomy): Eukaryota > Metazoa > Chordata > Lepidosauria > Squamata > Phrynosomatidae > Sceloporus > Sceloporus undulatus. The sequence goes on along the minus strand of NC_056526.1, from coordinate 144,846,852 downwards.
CTTCAGTATCACCAAAGGAAGGAACCATTTCCCTTCTGCAGGACAAAAAGAGGGCAATGGATGCCTGAAACATTTTCTGTAAATGAGAGAAAATCACATAGTGGTACACTCACACCCTTGTGTGATCCCACACCTGTTGTATTTTGGGTGAATTGAGACCAAGAAGTGTTCCCAAACCCCCATTAGCAACCTAACGTTGTATCCTAAGGAAATAACCTTCTCAAAAGTTATCGAGTTGTCTGCTATTTTTCCTTTAGCCCACCTAGCATTTGCCTTTCTCCTACAAAATACAAATGGTTTTAACCACTATCACATACTAAATACCTTTCCCAGTTCCTTTCCCAACCCTGCTTTTCCCAACACCTTATAACAAAGATACTTGTAGATCATTTGCATGTGAGAGGAAAATATTTGCAGATCCTGCAGATTTGCATACAATTTGTGCTTTTTTTGTTTTGTTGACCCAACAGGATTATTACTTACCTTAATATGGATTTTGGATTTTCTTTTATCAGTTGCTTTGGCATTAAAAAACTACAGCTGCTTTGGCATTTAAAAAAAAAGATTAAAACTCAGAAGAAAAGAAATGTAATAGATGACACAGTTATTATCAGAAACTCAGAGAAACTTGAATACAACACATAAGTAAACATCTTACTAAAGATGTTCTTTACCTTATGATGGTAGAGGGTGAGGTTTACTGAAAATGTTTAACTTGCTTAAAATCCATGACAATCTAACTATGGTAACCCAATAGTATAATCACATATATGAAGCTCAGTGAATACAATCACATCCAACATGTTATATAAAAAGGAAACATTGCTGACTCACTGTGCTCATTCGTGTATCCCTCAATGATGACATTTCTAAATATCTTTAATACAGATTCAGTATCCATCCAAAAGGATTTATCAAATTTTAGCTGCTCTGATTAGCAAGCCTACTCTGAAATTATCGAAGGGACTTGCAAATAACAAGCTTCTCTCAAACTTGTTTTCAAACCTCCAGAACAGTGACTCACTGGTTTTTCTTATGTGACATCTTGATGTCAGTACTGTTTGATATTTGTCTTTGTTGTTCTTGTGTACCTTCAAGTCATTTATGACTTATGGTGACCCTAAGGCAAACCTATAATGGGATTTTCTTGACAAGGTTTGTTCAGAGGAAGTTTGCCTTCCCCTGAGCCTGAGAGTGTGTGACTTGCCCAAGGCCACCCAGTGGGTTTTATGGCTGAGGCAAGGAATTGAATCCTGGTCTCCAGAGTCCTATTCCAACACTCAAACCACTACACCACGCTGGCTGTATTTTTCTTTATTATTCAATTATGTGTTTTCTTTCTCATCTATACAATAATTTAAAAGTGTCTGTCTGTTATACTATGCAAATCCACATACTTATTATTATTATTAACCTTTATTTATGAAGCGCTGTAAATTTACACAGCGCTGTACATGCAATCTTTTTAATTAGACGGTTCCCTGCCCTCGGGCTTACAATCTAAAAAGACAAGACACAGAAGGAGAAGGGGGTGGTGGAGGGAAAGGGTAAGAGGTCCAGCAGTTCCTCTATACCTCCAAGGCCTGGACCAAGGCAGATGGACTGGAGGGAGTCATCAATCTTCTTGTATCACCTAATGGACCAAAACATTATGAAAGTTCTAGACCTGATCTGCAATCTACTTTGGATACCTCCCAGACACAAAAACTTTGGATTTCTGCATCTCCCCCCACAAACATTCATAAACAGATTTGAACAAACCTGATGTATTTACCTGTGTTGACAACCTGAGCATTTTCAGACAAGTTCAGGACCAGTCAGCAAACTTCAGGTTTTTTTTCATAATATTTGTTTTTGAACTTTTTGCTTGTGACTTGGTGTGAAACAAATTTTAAGTTTCTTTACTGTCACCCAAACATTTGTTTCTTGCCGATCCTAAATGAAACCATCCATATCAACCCATGAAATATCAAGCAAATTTCCTAGCATATTCTCCAACTTCAGAGGGTGGAGAAAGCTTTAGACAATGTTTAAGAACAGGTAGTAGGCAATAATAAGGCAATGGTCTTTGAAATAGGAACTTTGTACGTATTTCAGCTGTGACATGGTAAAAGGTTTGTAGCTGGCAAGATATCATTTAGAAAGTAGATCTAGCCTACTGATAATGAAGAGGCACCAAATCCTCAGCTGCTGATTACTAGGAAACCTATTTTTTTTACCAAGTGTTGACCATCTACTTTAAATCATCTTTACAACCCTGAGAATTATATACTTTTTAAAATTTAAAACAATGTTGGAATTCTTTAAAAATTGAATGTTAATGCCAATGCTACATAGTACATATCTCATGCCCTTACTTATGGTCCATTTTTCAGCGCAGCTCAGTGTGAGCAGGGAAAGAAAATGATGAGCGCACAGGGAATGCATGAGAGAAAAACCAAGACTATGCCTAAAGTAGAGTTGCAGAGCAAATATGAAACTATGATGTCAACCAGAATAATTTCTTTAGTAGCAAGTTGCTAGTACAGTCAGCCCTCCTTATCCATGGATTTTTCATCCACGAATTCAAGCATCCACGCTTAGAAAACGTTCAAAAAATATAAATTCTAAAAAGCAAAGCCTTATTCTGCCATTTTATATATGGGACAGCATTTTACTTACCATTGTATTTAATGGGACTTGAGCATCCACAAATTTTGATATCCATGGGGGATCCTGGAACCAAACCCCAGTGGATACAAAGGGTCCACTGTATTCACACACCCAAGAATGGTCCTCACTTCTTGGTCCCCTTTCCTCAAAATTTGAAATACCACTTTTCTGTTGGTACACTTGAATGAGGTTTGGAACTAATAAAATGATTGAGATACAGCCACAACATAAACTACATGGAAAATGCTTTCTCTTCTGAGAGGCTGGCAAATTCACCAGGTTTAAGTCAGGTGGAACTCAAAGGACATCTGCCATAAATCCACATAACAAAACCTCTTTTTATATATTAGGTAGCTATTATATAGTCCATTAAAATGCAGTTTATAAAATGAATAAATTTAACAAATAATATGTAATTTAATTAATTTGTAAAATGTCTGTAAAAAGGGCATTATGCAATGGTATTATGAAGTCAACAGGATATATATGGTATGAGGAAACGATCCACACACTTCTGGCATTACTTGTGAAAATTGCATTGCAGCACACCAATGAAACAGATAACAGCAAACTGAGAGCCATATTCTGGGGTCAGTGCTTCACTTCATCCATTCTGAAATCTTTGAACTGTCAACATATTATTTATGTGTACAATGCCTGCTACACCATCAAGCCAACAAATGACAAAGTGTCAGTATGAATGCAGACAGGCACATTCAAGATTCTTTAAAAGCACATTACATTTCAGTGACTTGTCGAAAAACCAATTTACTACAAAGAAAGTCAAAGCAAAATTGAAATTCTCTTAAAAACGTCTAGCTCCTTCCCAGTTTTATTCTGGTTGCACAGATGTTGTGCTTAGTTAACATAGTGTACTTTGTTAGTGTGACAGCACACTAAGCAGAAGTCTTTTGAGTCTTTCAGAAACAAAATCCATATTAAAATTGCTGATATAGTGTTTTGCCTCATAGGACAGAGACTTCATAAAACCATATATATCCTGAATTTCAAACTCAGAAATATAAGAAGGCACAGAGTTTACACCCTTGTTTCCACAATAAAAGTAACGGCAGCAGCTCTCATCTTTAGGAGAAATCATTTTCTATTAAGGAATACTGGGACTAGTACCTGCCAGAAAACAGAAAAGAATGTAGAACAGACCTTTAGTTTGTGAGTACTTCTTATAACCAGGCTTTTAAAAAACTATTTCCACATCATAAATGAAAGTGAATAGCTTATTTAAGCATCAGAACAGAAATCAATGCTTCATGAAACTGGACATTATGTGAATATGTAAAGCAATATTTGAGTTAAACTGTGGAAACAGCTTTCTTAGTGGTAATATGTAAAGGGTGGGCAATCTCTGGGAGTATTTTTGGTCCCAGGAATTTAGAACCTTAATTTGCTTTACAAATCTTTTCCATTGGTTTTATATTTGTATTACTCCTTCCTTCTGCTATGTGTGCATATATTTCAGATTGTATGCTTTTGGAAGAGCTGTCTAGTTTCGTTGTTGTTTTACTTTGTAAAGTGCCGTGCACACTGATGGTGCAACAACAACAACAACAGCAGCAGCTACATTATCTCCTTCAGATTAAACTGAAAGTGACTGCTGATTATCAGAAGCAACTGATCAAACAAGAATCATACCAAAGACACACAATTCTCCTGGGTGTTATTAAAGGAATATGAAATATGCTTTGGTGCTGAGGGTTTTCAAATGCTGGAAGAACAGCCTTGGAATATTCACATCCCTGTGTTAGGCACCAGTGCTGAGAGGACTGTGCATAACTTGGAAATATATGACATAGCCTTATATTGAGAGCTATACTGTTATGTTCATTTTAATTTTAATGTTCTGTCTAGCCCAATATTGCCTACATAACAGCAGCAGGTCTCCAGGAAATCAGGTTGTGGACTTTCTTCGTTGCCCTACGTGAGATCCTTTGAAGATGACATCAGGGACTGCCTCTTGCAGCTTTGTCAGCATGTGCTTTGCTGTCCTAAAAAGGAACATTTAGATAACAGAAACATGCAGGGAGCAGGTTACGCTTTCCTTTGTCCAGTCTGAAACTCTGATCCTCACATGCTCTTTAACAAGGAAATGTTGAGACAGTCATTCACAATCTCCTGTAGCTCACATATCTTGGTAGAGATAGTTACCACACTCTGGAGCCAGTGCTTGTGACCACCTCTTTTTCCCTTTCCAGTCACATTACTAAACACCCAGAGCATAACCCAATGGGAAAAGACATAAATGGTAAGAAATAGAGCTGAGCCAATGGCCTAGAACTGTGAGAGTGGGAGTGAAATAAATCTTTATTTTAATTATTCCAGGGAAGACTATCAGCTTTCCTTTTAAAAAAAAATTACATTGCTTTTCAAACCTGGACATTGGTAGTAGCACCTTGCATTTTTGGTTTTGAGTCTATCTGGCATACTATTAAAGGCCCAGAACAGACGGGCTTTTTGCGATGCCCTTGTCACGTGCTAGGGTTGCCTCAGGGTGGCACACCCTTCAACCCTCGTACGTGATGAGGGCATAACAATGGTGGTGCCCTGTATAAATGGGCACCACCATTGTTACATAAGCCAGCGGCGCACTTGTTACACTGCCGCCGCAGTATAAGAACCTGCTTTTTGCGGGCTCTTTTTTCACCAGTGGGAAGCTGTGTGGTTTGGCAGCTGCAGCTTAACTCCTGTGGAAAACAGATGTTGGCAGGGTGCCCTTTTTGGGTACTCTGTACCACGCCCTAGTCTGTTTGGTAGCATGTGTCCAAGGTCTTGAGGGAATGAATACCTCTTACCTTTTAGTGAGTTATGAATCTTCTTTGGGAATAACTTATTGTGGTCTTTTAGGTTTGGAACAATAAAATCCCTATCATTCTGCAGAGTTCCTTCAAGTACAAACAATATCACTTCATTTCTCTTCTTCTTTGCATTTTGGTTAATTTACTTTAAAGGGCTTTCTCTTGCTTCAATTTATCTGTATGCTTTTCAATTGACTGAGTACAATACATATCAGCTTTCAGAATGCATTCTAATATTCTATTTCTATCTTGATATTCTCAAAGCAGACACTGTGCAAACTTCATGAAACATGATTATATAGGGCTCAAGCAGATGGGGCAGTTGGAACAGCCAGAAACTGTTCCTGCCACAGGGCTGCAGCAATCAGATGCCGCGGTCCCAAATGGGCTGTGAAAAGGAGTGGTAAGAAACCACTCCTTTCACAGCCATTTTTGTGCTGCATTTGGTGGCCCCTGCGCAACCTGGAAGCATGCATCATGTGCATACCCTGCCCCTAGATTGGCCCAATAGCAACCCTTCTGGGCCATCCGTTGAGACCAGCCTGTTTAACCTGGAGGAATCCTTGAAATAATTTTCAGGGAACCCCTGCATTAAAATAACTGCATCTAGAGATTTAAAAAAAAAGTTTCCTCCCCAACCACATATTTTGCACAAGCCCTAGTGACCTCTAACAGAACCCTAGGGTTCAGGGAACCCTGACACATATTATGATATACTAATTTGTTATCAATATCTTTTAGATAAAACCTGTATAAAACATACAGATGTTATCCCCTTTTCTGTAATTACTTCATGTACTGAAAACGTAATAAATTAAATAAAAATAAAACTTAATCTTCATGTAAAGGAACAGAATAAAGAATTGTTCTGTACTGTTTTGCTCATAAGGTCTTCAATAACATAAGGGGCCCCCCCTTAAAATTGGCTTGTAACCAACAACACTTTCATATGTGCGCTAATGTCCATTCTGTAAAATAAGAAGTTAAACTCTTTCCAGACTGTATGCATTTGTCAAATTCCATTCTAGCCTTGAATCTGAAAATATTCTAATAGTAAAATGTATTAAAAAGAAGACATATTAACATGAAAAAAACACATTTTATTGCACTTAAGTTATAAGAAAATAAAATTTCTAAGTGAATCAAATCATAGACACAATCCCTTTAAAGGTCGTTTTCCTCCATTCTGTCATGTTGTTACATAACTAAAATTAACAAAATGAAATCTGATTTCTTTTTTAAAAAATCAGAGTATAAATAAACCAAAAAAGGAGGAAAAAAAGATCACCTAGGATACAGTGTTAAACCACTTTCACAGTTCAGCTTGAGTTGTGGCTCTTGGAGAATGAGGCAAACCAATTGACAGTTTCATTCGTTTTTCATGTGACATTTTATCACAAAAAATGAAGCATTTTTTTTTGCTTTGTCAGTTCCTCACCACCATAAAACTGTAACAGTTATTCTTCTCAAATTCTGCAAAACACTAAGACTGACCAGCAATTTTATTTCACTTTTTTGTATGTTTTTTTTTAAAAAATATCTTGTCAGTTTCATTATGTCTGTTCATTCCATTCACCACAGCCCTCACAAAGAAACGTTTCCCCACAGAACAGGCTGCAACAGCTTTGTTCTAAGGAATGTGTATTAAATTTTGCCCAGAAAAAAAAAGTCAAAAGAAAATAAGCTTTGCACACACTCTCAATTCTTTACTTGCAAGCAAACTTCACTCTAAATTGTCTGAAACTCTTCCACTCTCAGCCTCTTAGAGGCACAGTTGGCTCAAGTTTCAGTGGCAAAAAGTCTTTTTTTTTTCTCCATAACCAAACTAGAGCAAATTTGGAATTCAGTCTGGGACTAAAACGTCACAGCAGAAAAAAAATAAAAATAATTTGCTTTTTTTCCTTTCATTTAGCAGCATAAATAAGTTTGGCCACTGGGAATACAGTACAGGGGTGGGACAACAATCCCATAGTTAAAGACCTACTTCTAGCACCAGCATCATGTATTAAATCCATCTGAGGAATCTTCAAATCCTGGACAACTTGCCACCTCAGAGCAACTTATGCAGTGAAGAGTGTTGATGGAAGCAACAGTAAATAGATCAACAGAGACTAATACTGTGATTGACATTGGCAATGGTTGGCAAAATAAAAAAAAAAGCTGTAAAACTGTACAAAAACAATTCACAGTAAGATTTTAGCTTTCCCGTACTTGGAAAGGACTCTTTGCTGTCACAGATGCCGTCTTGTTTGCAAGACAATCAGTAACTGATAACGGAGGTATAAAGCTCCTTTCTAGATTTCTGTGGTAAAAGAACAGGGCTAACAAGAATTGTAACAACCTTTTAAATCTTCACAATGCTAGACAAGCACTGGGAGGAAAACACAAAAGAAATAATTGCACCTGGCTTGATTTATAAAGTCATATTTTGCAAAGCTGCCCCATTCAAAAGTGAAGCCTTTGATGTAACAAGACAGCAGATGCCTCTCTTGTCAGTTACAGTTTGTCAGCTTTTTATCTTTTCCTTCGTAGTCTGTAGGTCTTTAGGATCTGTTGCCCCAAGCCAACATCCTGCACCACCAAGGACAAGGGATTTTTTTTTTTCCTTTTTGCAGAGGGAGGGAGGGAGGATAGAACATCATTTGCATTTCTGGACAAAACTAATCTTTTCAAGCTTCACTTTATATCCACATCAAAGTCCAATACCAGCAGCTTGGTTTCCTCAGTCCCATTCCGGCTTCCAACTGCACACACTAGCTTCGTGTTGGAGGCTCTGATCCGCCATACAACACCTCCGCTCCCACCACTTTCCAATGTAACTAGATTTCGGATAAATTCACCCGTTTTCAAGTCCCATAGTTTTACAGTCCCATCATCTGAGCTGGTAATTACAAAGTTCTTGTTGAACTGTAAACAGGTCACAGCACTTTGATGCTTGTTGGGACCTGGAGTAAAGAAAAACAGCAGCAAAACAGCAAATAAGATCAGTGGCTACTGTACTTCCAGTAGTTGTTTTTTTAAACATCTCTACATTTAATTTGTTCAAAAATTAGATAAGGATAGGAAAACAATCATATTTTCCTGTAGTAAACAAAAAGCAAGTGAATACGTACTGCCCACTTCAAAACATCACCAGATTTAGAAAGAAGAGTATGAGCTTGACAACTGTCATAGTGCTACAGTGTTTTCACACCTGGAGAAAACATGATGTATGATGGCTGCCAGTAAGGCTTCTGTTTTCTGGACAAGAAAAAACAGAGACTGGCAGCTAAACTTTGCACAACTGACTGGCAGTGCTTGATCATCTGGTATGAAGGAGACCTTACATAAGAAAGCTGTGCAGGCTATAGAAGAGATTGGTCATGGGGCAGGCTGCACTTCTTTTGTCATGTTGAAAGCCAGCCTTAGTGTTTTCCCTGCTATGGCAGCTGTGTGTTCGTTGATTCAGATGAGAGGAGAAAGAACATGCAACAGTAGGAAGGAAGAAAGAAGCAGGGAGCAATGTGGGTGAGCAGAGCAACTGAAGGGCAAAGATGCCCTTGATTCTTATTTACAAGGCAGCATTCTTAGTGACATCTTCTTTTCTTTTTACTCCAACAACATACATGATAGAACCATAACACAAGGTTCTGAAAAGAAATAGATTTTGATAAATGTGTGGTGGACTTTCCACAATAAATAGTAGACAAAATCCAGTAGAGAAGTTTTCAAACTTTATAATACATCAAATAACGGGGACAAATATTTATTTTAAAATACAGGTTTTGAACATGCATAAAGCTCTTTCTTTCCTCACACTACATTTTTCCAAATACTATATGTACTGTGAAATCATTCTTTTTGATCTATAGGAAGAGGCAGTGTATTCGAACACTAAAATATCTCTAATTGCTAAATGAAGATGACTGTACCCTTCTTCCAATTACTGTACTTTACCATATTAAATAATGTTGACTTAATTCCTTGCCATCTCAGAATTGTTTCTATAAAATAACAGATGGATGCACAGCTGCTGATTTTTAGAGAATTATAGTTTTCAGGAACAAAAGGATAGTGTAAAATGACTGCTCATATATTATTTATTCCTGTTCTCTTTTATATGTTGAGATTTCCAGTACTCTAAGTTCTTTGAAGCACTAAGTAAACAAGACCACACATTTCGAAGGCAACTTGTCTTAATTTTCAGCTATAACGATCTCTCTAATATTAACTTCATGTAGCAAATGTTAAAACACCTGTTTTAGTTAATGCTCTACCTCAGAAATGTCTGCCTCCTTCCAGAAAAAATTCTAAGATTCTCAACAATTTGAAATCCCCATGGCATATTGTCCTGGTCAGCAATTAACTTTTGATAGTTAAGCACTTCTGGGGGGGAAACTGGGGGAACAAGCTGCTAGTTGTCAAACCCCAATGCTTCCACACTTTCTATGTAACCCTTGGGATGGCACAGGGTGGGCAGAAAACATTGCACCAAAGTCCACCAGTAAAATAGCATTTTCAGTTCAGCAAGGGTGCTCATGGACCTCAGAACTCTGATTCTGAGATATCCAATAGCAAGCAGTTAACTATTTGGGGCAAATTAGCCAGTTACTGTGTTATCATTGCCTATTAGCTACCATGTTAAGACTTTCATGCCAATATAGCACCACTATTACAACAGAACAATGAGATTAACCAATGACAGCAAGAAGAGAGGCAAGGCAAGCTGAGATGGTAGAAGCAGAAATAGAGAACACAAATGTAAGCATGTTCGTCCATCTGGCTCTTTGTTACTGAATATCTCCTAATTGTTGTACAAAGTATGCTCTCAATTTATAACCATATGTGCACCCTTATTAGTACTGCACAGTCCTTTGTGTAGGCAGAGAGTTAGTTACAGAAGGCTTTGAGAAGCTTACCTTGCAATGTCTGTAAACACTGTCCCGTTTTGATATCCCAGATTTTGACTGTGGAATCTGCATTCCCAGACACAAGAATATTGTCCTTGAGTTCCATCCCGCTAGTTAATGACTGGTGGCCTGTTAATGTGTGAATACAGTTTCCTGTCTCCACATCCCAAACTCGGATTGAAGTGTCAAGAGACCCACTCACCACATGGATACCATCAAACTAAGGGGGGAAAAGTTGAACCATATTACATACAAAAAGTGCATATACATATATGGAAGTAAATATACATATCTGCATACATTTTTAATCTATTCAAAGTATATGCTTCTGAGTATTCATGCTTTTATATTTTTTTCTACAGCTTAGTAATTACAAAATACAAGCTTTTATGGATCTTTGATAGCACAACATAGATTTATGTTATGATCATTTCAGATTACCACTGCCTAAACCTAGCTGGTCTTATTTCTTATTACCTCTGCACAGGCTCCAATATAACTCACCCCCGACTCCTGTTTCACCTAGGCTTTTCCAAACTGACTGTGCTGTCTGGTCTCAAAATTGCTTTATGAACTACTGGTTCTAAAAGTTTTAATTTATTGTTTAATATTTTGTATTTTAATATGTTCATTATGACTTTTATCTATCTTGTAATTGCTTTGAAATATAATTAAGATATGATAACCAATACAGAAACTGATTAAATAAATAAGATAGCCAGCTTCAGGTGGCGCTAAAACAACACAGTATGGCCACTGGCCAAGTCTGACAAGAGTTACAGCCCATAACATCTGAGGGGGGGGGGAAGCAATAGTTTGGGGAAAGCTGCCATATTTCACAGAACAATCTCAACTACATTAACTTAATTTTGGCATTTCTGTTCTATGGCTGTTTAAAACTAAGTGCTATTTCACCCCCATACACAGACAATCAAGAGCCACAAGGATCTGATGTTGAATTTGATGAGGTCAAATGTAAGTAAACATCGTTTTAAAATATAGATCCTTTTGTACACTGATGGTACTTGAACTTACTCACTTTGTGTGTTTGCAATGTGTGTTTGGACTAAGCAATAAACTTATTTTATCTCAATTTGAGCTATTTTGATTCTGTTTGTTCCTATAAAGAGAAATACTTTATATACACTAATTTACACACAGAATTATTAAATACACTCTTCCTTTTTAGTGAGGGCAGCTGTGCTTATTATTAAATTATGTCACATTTATGGAAACTATGTTATTTATTTATCAATATCCACAATGAGGCACTCACAGTGAACTTTTAACAAAGTGCTTATCAATTTACACTGGATTGTGATTACACTCTCCCATCCTTAGTTATAAGATAGCTCTTTCTGTCAGAGATGGAAGCCTTTAGAATAGAGAAATAAGGTTGGATCCAGATAGATATGCATAGAGTAAGCCCAGTAAAATCATCTGGACAAATCAGTCATGGATAACCTACTAACTTTAGTGGATCTACTCAAAGCATGACTAAAAATGGATCCAAACCACTAAATCAATTCAAAAATATATTAATATAGATGATTTAGTACGTTATCCTAATGGTTTTTTTTTAGCCAGTAAGGTAAGCGACAGAAAAGAAAACAGAACAGCAGAAACAGAGAAAGAAGAATTCGGAGATATAAGAGAAACTCTGCTCCAATCAGCACAGGAGTGGGGAAATAAATAACTGATTAAATAAATAAGATAGCCAGCTTTGGGTAGCACTAAAGCAACACAGTATGGCCACTGGCCAAGTCTGACTTAAAAAGCTTGGAATCTTTGAAAAGAAGTGAACAACTGGACTGTGAGAGATAATCCAAAGAAGTGGATTCGTATTCTGTACCAGAGAATGCACAGTTTGCATACATATATAGAGTGGTGTAGTGGTTGAGCAACAGACTAGGACTCAGTGGATTAGGGTTCAATTCCCCACTCGGACATGGAAACTCACTGAGTGACCTTGGCCAAATCACACTCTCTCAGCCTCAAAGAAAGGCAAAGGCAAACCTTCTTTGAACAAATAATGCCAAGAAAATCCCATGATAGGTTCACTTTAGGTTCACTATTAGTTGGAAATTACTTGAAGGCACACAACAACAGTAGCAAATATAGGACCATGGCATTAATTTCCCAAGCAAGCAAAATTATGCTCTAAAGTCTGAAAGATGGACTCCAATCATACACAAAGAGAGAAAGCCCAGAGGTCCAAGTGGGGTTCAGGAAAGGAAGAGGGACTAGGGACCACACTGCAAACATACAATGGTACCAAGGGATTCCAGAAAAATATCAGCATGTGCATGAGCCTCATCAGGGTTGCTTGGTGAGGACATGAGAGAGAGCCTTCTCAGTGGCTGCACCCAACCTGTGGAATGCCCTTCCATGGGAGGCTATACTGCCCCACTCCCTGCTCGCCTTTCACTGGCAAACAAAAACATTTTTACTTAGGCAGGCCTTTTCACATAATAAACATGACACAGTGGTTTTTATGTGGGGGTGTTAACTTTTTGTATATGTTTTATGCTATTTTTATACTGTTTTAATTAGATGATTTCAACTTTTTAAATTCTTATTGTAAATTTACAGGACCTAAGCAGGGCAGTGGAAGACAGGTTTTTTGGAGGTATCTCATCTATGGGGTTGCTTGTGAATCAGAGTCGACTCAAGGGCAGTTAACATAAACACAACAATAGCAACAAGAAGTTATTTAACGCAAACTGCTAACTCATTTCTCAAAGGTAAGATTAACAAAGCAGAGGAGAGAGAAACACATCAAAAACAACTTGTATTTTTTAACAGATATAATCCATACAGCCTCCCCTTCTGCTCCTTCAGCAACTATCCATGTTTTTTGAAAAGCACAATTACCATCCAGGGAAGGATTTGTTACGGGAAAAGGCCACTTCCCTGTACACCATAAAAGAGCTCCCATCTCAGCCATTAATGCTCCAAAGGGAGGCTTTTTTTCAATCAAACTGCCACACAAGAGGGGAAAGAAAGTGAAAACCTGCATGTTTGTGGATCTGTGTCAGTATATATGTAAGATGGAGTGTGGAAAGGTTCTCCAAACTTTTTGCTTCAACTTGTTTCTGCTGCCAAGCAATCAATGAAATTTTGCCTGGGAAGAGATTGCAATCCACAGGCTGACTAAAGGCCTTCTGGCAAACAGCTTTATTTAATGACAGAAGTTGCAAGCTTAAGAGTCCTAGTGTATCTTAACTTCTCATAACTGATCCTAGTCTTCATTTTATAGTGTTTTTTGTTGTGCTTTGTTTTTTGACACCTTCATGACACAATGCTACTATACCAGCACCAAAAGGGGAAAACTGTATTTTCAATTTGAGATTGATGACAGATTTGGCCAATTCGCCCATGGAAACTCATTTATTTCGTTGTACTGTATTATTTTAAATTAAGCTTTTTAATTACTCTGCCACAATTTAACAAATGGGAAGGCTCTCTATTTTAAATTACCTGCTGACCTGTAATAAATATAGCAAGGGTCTATATAGCAATAATTTGTGTGCAAGGGGATCTTGTATCACCTTTGAGACTAAACGAAAGAAAGAAGTTGGTAGCATAAGCTTTCCTAGACTTAAGTCTACATCCTCAGCAATAATTGATACCACTTAGGATTCTAATTGCAATTAATACTAATTACCACATGTGAAAAGGATGTACTGTATACACTCGACTATAAGTCAATCTTATGTATAAGTCGAGGGCAGGTTTTGTGGCCAAAATTATGGATTTTGCCATGACCCCTGGATAAGTTGAGGGTAAAACCTGGAGGCTCTTAGTGTGTGTATGTGTGCCAATGACAAGAGGCTTTTTAATTGAGGCTTTTTGTTTCAGCTTTCATTTCATTCTTCACTCCCCAAAAGCAGCAACGAAGGGGCGGGAGAGGGACTCTTGTTTGATTGTTTCTTTACAAGCAATTAATCACCCAGGACTTTCTGCTTGCCTCAAAAGAGAAAGAAACTGCTCTCTCCTGACTGTATGGGGAAATCTGAAAGAGCTGCTATCATGTTACCATACTGACCCGTAAATAAGTCAACCTGGGATTTAGAGGCCAATTTTTGGACATAAATTTGTGTATACGGACTACATCATTAACAGAATCCTTTGGAATCCAAAACCTTACATTTCCACAACAACCCCCCCCCCCCCCCCCGGGCATAATTAACCCTGTCATATATTTGTTTCATTTTACATTTGTTAAAAAAGTATAGTTGGCCCTCCGAATCATCAGGCCAGCCATCCATGGATTGGAGCATCCATGGATGGTCTGTCCCATTGGCAACAATGACACTGCATGCACACAGTCATGATGACGTGGCCACATGCACATTGGTGTCCATTGATTCTAATGGGACTTGAGGCCTGGCATTATTTTATATCCATGGTTTGCGGGGGGGGGGGGGTCTGGAACCAAACCTCCACCAATATGGAGGGCTGCCTGTATTTTTAAAATATTTTTTATTGCAAAGACATTCTGGAATGATGATGATGTTTCATTACTACTCCCTACCCCTCACTGCCCTCATTTTGTCTTCATAATCCATCTTGTAAGTTAGGGAAAGAGATAATAACTAGTCAACAGGTGAGTTTCATATGTGAGGGTGCAATTTTGAGCTGGAAGTGAAGGTGAGTCCTGCAGTGCATTTATCTCCCATACAGTGCTACTTAAAATGGTGGTCTCTGAACCACTGCTAGCTCAAGAGCCATTAACGTCTGGTCTATGGAAAGTTTGCAGAAAAGAAAGGAACAGTTGTAGGTAATAAGAATAAATATAGTCCTGGTCCCTGATATGCTGAGGAGAACCTGCCATATCCCCACTTTTTAATAGCCTGGGAGGCACTGTCCTATACCATCCTGGCTCTTAAGAAACTCAAAAGTTCCTTAATCAATGGATGCAGTCTGTCGACTTTAATAAATTTTGTGAGAACAATATTTAGTTCTAAAGGATGAGAGCATGTACAAAATGATATAGTTTATTTAAAAAGGGCTGAGCTACTGAATAATGCAACTTCATCAGAGATCCATGAAGCCCTGCGTTATACACAGGCATGCTAATATGCGGCTTTGAGCTTATGTGCTCAAACAGCGTGGGAACGTGTGGGGCAGTGCGTCCCATTCGGATGAATGGGGCGAATGCCACCATACCACCATGCTGCCAAGCGCACAAACCCCATTCACTTCAATGGAGCTGAAGCATAGGCGGAATTCACCTTACACCGGGGGGGGGGGGAATGGATCCCCCACGTAAGGCGAGGTTCGACTGTACATCAGAAGCAGGTAAAAAGGAAAAGTCAGCCAACTGTCCTTTCTCCCTCCATATGCATGTCTATGGCTCATAAGCACATGACTGGTTTTGCTTACCAGTTTTTAACACCAAATAATCAATGAGTTCAAATATTTAAATTGAACGTGCCATGTAACGTAATGATATGATGCTCACATTAAATGTTTTGAACAAATATTTTCTGCATTGTGTGAAAACAAGGAAAATAATGCAACATAATATTGTTACAACCTAATTACCAGATGAACTCTCTTAAATGCTTTATGTCAAGGTGGCAATAAAAAATATTGAGCTCCAGTTTATCTAAATATCAAGAGCTCAAGGAATTTGGAGAATACACATTTTCAAGGTTGTTAATCACTTTTCCATAGCAATAAATCACCATTCTAGTTCTAATAATATATGAATTCATTTTTCAATACCATCTCACATCATGGTAAATACATATAAATATTTATTATTAGAATATTATCTATCTATCTATCTATCCATCCATCCATCCATTCACATATATTTCCCTTCAACACATTATTCCATTTGTGACTCTTATCCAAAGGTCTTACTTACACAATGGTTTAAAAGTAAGTGAGCAGAAAAAGAATATTTATTGCTATTAGCCTTCTTTAATACTGGAGTCATGTAAATAGAGGCCCGTTCCGCACGGGCGTAAAGTACGTCCCCAGGACGTACTAGGGTTAGGAAAGGGCGTGCTGATAACTGTGACTTCAGCTTTAAACTTAAACTATGAGAGTACCTCTACCAGAATCAGGACCTCAGTTGTGAAATGTCCCTCCTTCTGAGACCTATATATATATCTTCCTATAGGCTTTTCAGAAGTAAACATTATTTTGTTAGGCTTTGAAGAAATCTATTTATCTCTTCACATTCAGAGATTGGTTATGAAATTCATAGTTCAAAACTATTACCTTAGAAAAGAACATGCATAGAGATATGCTAAATCAGACTAAAGAATTTTCTACTGCAGCATTCTTTCTCCATAGTGACCAATCAGATGTCTAAAAGAAGCCCACAATGAGGATATGTGTACAAAAGCCCTTCCCCCTCATATTCCCCAGCATTTAATATTCAGAGGAATACTACCATTGGCAATCTTAGCCACTGACATTCTTAGCCTCTGGTGTGTGTATGCAAGTGCCTTTAAACAGTCTGTCAAATTATGGCAACCCCATGAATTTCATAGGGTTTTCTTAGGCAAGGAATACTCAGGTGTAGTTTTACCAGTTCCTTCCTCTGAATTACTGTCTACAGGACCTGGTATTCATTGACAGTCTCCCATCCAAGTACTAACAAGGGCCATGGTGGTGCAGTGGTTAAATGCTGGTACTGCAGCCACTCACTCACAAACCACAAGGTTCTGAGTTCAATCCCAGCCAGAGGCTCTGGGTCAACCTTCCAAGGTTGCTAAAATAAGTACCCAGCATGTTGGGGGCAAATAAGCTTACAGTTGTAAACTGCTTAGAGACTGCTTAGGTGGTATGACACTGTTATTGCTATTGCTGCTTATCTTCCAATATCTGATGGGATCTGGTGCCTTTAAGATATTTAAACCCACTTTAGAGCTATCAAAACTGAGAACCATCAAAACATCTCACAGTGGTAAATGCTAAAGTATAATTATATGTTGTATGAAGTAGTAATTTCTTTTACCCATCCTGCATCTTATACCATTTCACATTATTGAATGTTTCTGCAATTAGCAGAAAACTAATTAGTTAGTTATTTCTTAAAACTATATTTTTATTTGGTTTGAGTTATGTTTGGCAGTTCAATAAGAAGCTTTGGTCTTCACTAATGAACAACTTCGTCAAATTAAGGGACTATCTATAAATGCTGTCTTGTTCACTCCCAGCTCCCTTAAAGTTATCTAATTTTTTTTTCTTCCCCGTTGCCTGTTTTAGAAATTCAAGCCAATTTCTTATCCTTGTCTTGTCTTATTTATCATCAGTTCTGGATTGTTTTCACTTCTGTTGTTCTGTTGTTCATGATACCATTTTTCTTTCATGTTGTTAATTAAATGGTTGTTCTTCAATTCAACAGAAGGGATTTTTGTATGTCAGTTTATAATCTATTTTGTTTTTGTTTTACTTTTGAACTGATACAATTGTTATATGGGTCAGTTTATTTTCCACCTTCTCCATATATCAAATAAACATTTATAATATATTGCAGCTGGCTGCTTCTGAAGTACTTTTGGTTTGGTTTGCTTTGGTTTTTCCCCCCAAATGCAGATACATCACAGATCTGTATTCCTAATTATCATTAATATGTTATTTCTGACAATACACTGGGCGGATGGTTTTTTTCAAACTATCTACGACAATTCCTCACCACCAGTTTTGACTACAACCATAGTAATGGGCAATCAATTACCCCCTTCCCGTGTGTGTGTATGTGTCATTTCAAACTTGCTGACACTGAACCACATGATTCATTTTAATGCTTAGTTTGGGGACATTTTTAGAGTTTTTCACTGTTCCTTTGTTTCCCCCACCTATACTCCTTGGTGTCATTAACAAAATTGGCAATCTCTTTGCC
Organism: Sceloporus undulatus; assembly: GCF_019175285.1. Lineage (NCBI taxonomy): Eukaryota > Metazoa > Chordata > Lepidosauria > Squamata > Phrynosomatidae > Sceloporus > Sceloporus undulatus. The sequence continues at coordinate 144,828,634 of NC_056526.1, read as the reverse complement.
CATCCTTCTCCCCTCACCACGTAACCTTAGATAATTGGCAAATATATTTTCTCAATGCTATAGGGACCTGTTGCTATGTTCTCTTTCCTTTAAGCATACAACATAAAATTGCTAAAGGGATAGGAAAGGGAAGAAAAAGGGAAACAAGGATGCATGGAACATGGTTCAACTTTTGGTGTCTGCTGGTACTATACAGGCTTCTCAGAAAATACACAGGCAACTATAACTACTCTAGTGGAACACTGAAGAAAATGTATTGCACCAGGTATCAAATGCTTACCTGTAATGAATAGACTCTATTAGTATGCCCTTGCAAGGTATGTAGACAGGTTTCAGTCTCTGGATCCCATACTTTGACCATGAAATCATATGCTCCACTAACAACCCGCCGGCCATCATATTGTACACACCGAACTGCAGCTACATGACCCATCAGAACATGTAAACACTGGCCTGTTTCAATGTCCCAAACTCTCAGAGTGGCATCTCGAGAACCACTGACAACTCTGGAAAAGGAGGGGAGGGGGGGAGAGAGAGAGAAAAGAGAGAAAAAGAAAAAAGAAAGAAAATCTGCAATTAGTTTTGTGTGGCAATTTTAATGGAATTTGGTTCTGATGACCAAATAAGTAAGTTGTTATATAATGGTTTATAGAAAGGGAAAACAAATTCAAGTTTAATCTAGAGAAAACAGGTAGAAAAGCAGATCTGGGAACAGAGATGCAACCTGTGATGAGTAAAGATGCTGCTTTGCAGTTTGGATGTACTCCTGAGAATTCTGTGGATTTTCTGGGTTATGTGACCATGTTCTGGAAGAATTCATTCCTGATGTTTCACCTGCATATGTAGCTGGCATCTTCAGAGGGTGGTGGCATGGATGTGTGTGGGAGATATATATATATATATATATATATATTTGTGTGACCCGCCACTCGAGTATCACTTGCCCTGACACCGTGGCAACCACACACTGCGGCCCCAATCTGCCCTGGAGCACCTTCTTAGTCAGCCCTACTCTGAGGGCGTACTGCGTCAAAGCGCCATGCCCCCGGAGCATCCTGAAACCACTCCTATGTAGTTGGCTGGGTGGCTTCCGGGTGTCTTGGGGGCATGTGCTATTAAAATGCCATGACCCCAAGCTACCTGGAAGCAGGCTGTTGCATCCAGTCTGTACTTGTTTTTTTTAATTATGTTGGGAGCCACCTTGGGTCCAATTTCTGGGACAAAGGCTGGATATAAACTAGAGACAGTTAGATTACCCCATGACAGATATAATTCCTGCTACTGAAATTGCAGCTCAAGATTTTGAGACTGAAACATACAAAACAAAAATCAGTAGCAAACTGAAATAGTGAAGATCCAGACTGATAAGATTGCATTGGCCTCTTAGTACATTAGACTCAAAATTGCAACTGTTAATGCCTTCCCTTAAGATGCATTAGAGGGCTTCACAGTAGTTGATTTAACATCTTTAGAAATGTTATTTTCCTTTTAATGGTACATAATTTTGCTTAACAATGTAATAAAATATTGACACTACTGGTACATTAAGCACCTGAATTCTAAACTATTATAAACAAGAGAGAGACTTCTTGGTTGCTATCTGCAGGTTTCACATTGCTTTATAATAGGTGGAAGCATGATCCTGTAATATTCTTGAAAAAGGTGAGAAAAATAATATTTTAGATGCAATTTTGCTTTAAAACATTTTGTCTTATTTCTGTTTTAAGAACTGGACTTCCAAGTCAGTCTAACCTGATCCAATAAAACTTGTAAGGCAAGTGAAAACTTACAGTACAAATAAAAAAAGCAGAGAGAGATACAGCCTTCTTTGTTAATTATTAGAATGAGATGTAAAGTAGGCTAGCTATAAATGCTAAGAATATATTAGATGATATGTAAAATCACTGTATTAATACTTTAAATATGGTATAACACTTGTGTATGACAGCCAGGTTTTTAAAGTTTATATTCATTTAATTCAAAACTTCAGTTTCAACAACTGAACTGGTTATGGATTGTCTTAGTAAAAATGCTTTCATATGAAGCATAACAAAGTTGAAAAATACTCTTACATTTATAGAGAAATACTTACCTTTTTTCATGGAGATGCATACAACGTACAGTTGAGGTATGCCCATATAATGTATGTATGCACTCTCCAGTCTCTGCATTCCACACTTTAAGGGTTCGGTCAGTAGACCCACTGATTATTATGTTGTCCCTCATTTGTGATGACCAAACTCCACCTGTATGTCCAACAAGTGTTCTTAAACACTGAAAGCAAACATTTTGATTGGTTACCATTTCGAAATGGCTGACAAAAAAATAAGTTCCACATGAATTAACCAAACTCTACAGACTTATTTTAAACAGCGATAGTCTACAAGATGTAGCTGGCAAGTTATGTTATTGGCATTCAAGTATTATCTGAATATTTCCATTACAAAGAAATGCCTCCCCTGGTACTAAAAAAATATGCAAGTTTAGCTGGATTTTCACTTTTACAACAAACAATATCTTTCACGTCAAAATTTAAATGAAAGAAAGAAGCAGATGTTAGATGTATATGCATGCCACAGTCAAGTTTTAATCATCTTTCCCTGGGCAGCAGTTACAATCCAGTGAAGTCATACATAAACAGCCTTAAAAATAAATCTATGACTAATATGGTAATGTGTGCATCATATCTTCCAAGTCAACAAATGTGGGATTCTGAAGACTAGATTAGACTAAGGAGACAAGGTTAATACGCTTGCAATAGTAATTTATTGCTTTCAATCCATCTCTTTCTTTTTAAAATAAACTGCCCCGAGGACAAGAAGTAACATTTTTACAAATAAATAATGCAGCCTGGCCAGATGTTGTGGGACTCTGACACAGTCTCAAGCCCACAAAGGTACATGATTACAATTTAACCTTAAAGAGTGCAGTTCACCCCTAACACAATATAATTGTGTTTGAATTAGCTTATACTCCACCCCAACCCACATTCTTTCACTTCCTTCCTTAATTGTTTGCTTTAGATTGCAACCAGGAACCTGCTTTTTGAAATTCTTTAGACACTATAATAACCATGTATCTATTACTGATATAAAATAGGCTGCCCGCAAGGTCTGGGAAACCTCCAAGCAGCATTTCAGAGGCAGGAGGAGTTGCTGTTGGGAGCAAAATTGTCCTTTTTCCCACTCCAAATGCAGATGTGCAATTTGGATGTAATTCAATGTACACTATCTGTGGTGAAACTATACAGGCACCACATAAATGAAATAACTGGTGGATTCCATCACTCTGCAACAAAAGGAGGGAAGGGAAGCAGGCCACTGCATCAGTTGAGATGAGAAATCATCAATGATCATCTGGGGGGGGGGGGGGAATTCCATACCCTGTAGCAGAGATTCAGGTGAAAGACTAACCATTCTCCTCTCCTCTGAACTGTTTCAATTTCTGCTAGCTAAGAAATAACTAACAATACCTTAGGTTACTTTCATACTCCTCATCTGCAATCTCATTGTTTTCATTGTGCCCATTAGATTGTAAATTGCCACATTACTGATTTTCATAAATTATTTAAAACCTTTTTTGGCCGAAGAACAGATAAAATATTTTAAATAAATAATAAAAAGAGACTCTAGTACATAAACATGAATGGATTAAAGTTGTGTATGCCTTCAATGAATAGTCTGCAATTTAGCTTACAACCCTCATATAATGACTGATCTTCCAGCCTGTAGAGAATGCATGTGGTCACCTATGTAATCACATGCAAGAAATTTTGCAGAAAATAATTTGAGATTTCTAGACTGTTTATTGCAGGTTGGGCAAAATGCAGAACATGAGCCACATGCAGCCCACAATGGTAATTTTTGTGGCACTCAGGGTCACAATTTGTTTTGCCCCAAGATGCCCAATATCATGTCCACAACAGTTGGATAACCCCTGCCCCCCCCTGCCCCAAGGGAAAGCCCCCCCCCCCTTTTGAAAACTTTTGAAAACTATTTTTGCTCCCAAATGCCCCCTAGAGCATGTAGCAGGCATTTAATTCACATCCTCCCCTTCAATAGAGGCCCTGAAAAAGCCTGTTTTTTTAAAAAAGAGGAAATGAACAGGGAGTGACCTCTGCTCCCTTCCTGTTGTTTAAAAAAAAAAAAAGGGGGGGGGCTCTCCTGGGTCTAAGAAGCCCCCAAAACATAGTGAAAATATCATCATGTATTTCGGGATGCAACTCCTCCAATGGGAATGTTTGGAGGGTAAATCCTTTAGATTTGCTTTTAGGTGCACTGTGTGTCCTTGTAGCTGTCCAAGGTCTAATGGGGGACCAATGCAGCACCCTAGCCTTCCACAATAGCCGACCCTTGTCTAGATCAACCTCTCAAAACAGTTTTACCATGGAGGAACCCTTGAAATAAATTTTAAATCCCAGGGGACCAATGCATAAAAATTATTGTATCTACAGCTCAAAAAATGTTTCCCCATCACAGTTTCTTGTGGAACTCCTAGCAATCTCTCATGGAACCCTAGGATCCCAGAGAACCCTGACTGAGAAAACCTGGTCTAGAGACAACAGGACATTCTTCAACTAGGGGTTACACAGAAATAATCTCAGAGGCGGGATACAAACCGCCATATAGTACGTATTCTATACGTACTAGGGTTAGGAAGGGGCGGTGCTTCGTACAAGATGGTGGCGTCCCTTCCACATGGGTGCTGCCATCTTTACGTACTGGACGCATAGCGTCCAGACGTGTCGCGGCGCCTATGACGTCGTGAATGCGCCAGCGGTGCCTCACGACGTCATAGAGGCGCCTCAAAAATAAGCTCCGAAATGGAGCTTCTTTTTTGCTCCGCGCGGGAGCCGCGCGGTTTGGCTGCTGCGGCTCCCGCGCGGAGCAAATGGCGCCGGCGGGAGACCGCCGCAAAGCGGAGGTCTGTATCCCGCCTTACAGTTCCACTAAGCTTTTAATCATGCATCACAACCATGAAAACTGTTCACCTCCCCAACTCCAAGCTGGATGAAATAGCTATTGAGTTTTTTGTATTCAGACCACCTTTCCTATCTGTTTCCAGAATGAGCACTAGCATTTCCCTTTGGCTCAGAAGCTGAAGGTTAGAAATTCTATTTTGTTACTCTAACATTCATATAAATTTGACAGTAAGCCTCAAGTTTGCACATGGAGAATATTTATCCTGGCAGTTGAACTGGGCTTGGACCGGTATCCAAAGTCCATGGAACTTTGTGAATCTTGCACATCCTCCTTTTCCAGCTGGAGAAAGGCAGAGCCCAACCCTTACAAGGAGTTGTACAGAAACAGCACAAATAGGACTTATGTACCCACACCCTAGCAGCATGGGCTCCTGGAAAGTGGATCATCAAAAAGCAATCCAGCAAATTCCTCCCAACTTGAGGCACTCAGAGGCAGCTGTGGTGTCTTTTCAACAACCTTGTCTTCCCTCTTCCTTCTCCCTCCCAGCACTGGAACGTTCGGAGAAGCTAAGCAGGACATAACATTTAAAAAGATGCTTATAGAAGCTTTTTTGCAGGAGCCAGTCAATCCTCAATGGTGTGTGTACACACACACACACACACGTGCGCACTTGCCCTTCTTTTTTCACATTTGATCAACTATCACACCCCTTCTGGGATCCTTCCACAAAATTTGAGAACCACTACGTTAAGGTATCATTAGGGATAACACTGCTTTCATATAAAAGAAAAACAATCTAACACATATTTAGAAACATGATAAATACTTGAAACGTGTGCATTAAACACTGTAATGATGAACTTGTATAAACACTCATATCTAACAAACAATTCTACAATAAAATAATTCCCACTACCACTACCACAAAAGACCACCACCAAATATTGTTATTTATTGCTATTTTAATGCAATTTCTCTGCCAAAGCACGTAAAGCACCACCACAACAATATAAAACACCAGAATAGCTGAAATTAGATAATGTTTTAAATAATGTAAAATTAATTTGAAATAAAAGCATATATAAAGGAATAAATAATTATTTAAAAATATGAAATTATTTCAAAACCATAATAATAAGATGAAGATAAGAATGCGATAAAATCTTCCACATTTATAAAAAACATGGGCTACATCCAAGGAACTGCAAGAAGAAGTTAAGTAATAGCTACCACTTTTCTTCAAAACAGATGGATTCAATAGTATTTTGGGTACTTTTTCCAAGTACAAGTACAACCTGTGCACTACTGGAAGACCATATTTCACATGAGCATTAGAAATATATGCACATATGAAGGAAAGAGGGCTTCTGCACAAATGCACCTTTGGATCCAGTTCATGGACTTGCACTCCTCCCTCATTCTTTCTACTCCATTCACTATTGCCTTTGGTGCTAGGAACCCAGTTTGTTTTAAACCATACCCCTCTATTTTGACCATCAAGAGGGGATCTCTGTTTTAAACAAACCAGGCTCCTTTTGCTGAAGCCAGCATGTGAAGGGAGGACATGGGTTCAGGATGATGTAGTATTATACAGCCCCAATGCACATTCTGTCTTCAGTAACCATGGTTCTTTATTTTTTTTACCCCAACTTTCTCCCAGCATGGGATTCAAGGCATCTATGAAGCCAAAATTGTACATTTGAATGTGTTGTTCTGTCAACACACATGGGACATTTTTTTAAATTAAAAGGCAGTAAATGCATTGGACTTACCTTTCCTGTAACTGCTGACCAAACCTTTAATGTATTATCATCAGAACCACTGACTATTCTGTTACCACAGAACTGCAGACATGTGATCACATGATCATCATGACCTTTCAGGACCTGGCAATATAGAAAACATCCATATATAGCTCACTGCCATCTTAGAACAGAAATAACAGAGTGGATTTCTAAAACAAAAATAGTATGCATTATTTATTTTCAATTAAGAAGTCTAATTTATCACTAGAATCGACTGAGGAGTATTTTCCTTGATACTTTATTTTTACCTTGCTAAAGAAATTTATGGATTTTGAATGTTTGTTCTAGTCATACAAAAAGTAAAAACCCTTCCTGAACAAATCACTGGCAAACTATGACATCTTTTACTTTAACATCTGCTCCATCGGCATCATACTACTAGTGACTCTGACAGCACTTTTTGCTGTAGCACCATTTGTCATCCATTAGTCGAATCAGATTCGTCTAAAATATGAAATATGTGCTCTTTTAGAATCACCTCTTTTCATTTTCTGCAACTTTCCTTTTTTTAGCTTGGATGCACAGTTCATTCTAATGGGGCAGCAGCAACCCAGCTATTAATGGTTTGGCAGAAGATCCCAATTCAAGCCAACAAATCTCTATGGAGATCAGGCACAACACAGAATGGAGAGGAGAAGAGGTGAATTCCACCATGGCGTTAAGAAACAAATTTTTGCTAATGGTAACAGGCAGTGGAGAAATATATAATTTCTATCCAGTTTTCTTCCAAGTAATTCACAGAGACAGAAAGAGGCATCAGTAGTGATCTCCTAATCCAGTCACCGAGCCAAACCAGGACTCCTTAGTTTATGGAGGACTGCATCATGTGCTGTCACACAATGCTCTGGTTTAACATTGACTAGATAATATTTCCTTTTAGGTAGTATGTCTCAATATAGGGACGTACTAAAAGACACACAGAAGACTTCCAATAAATACCAGGTGCTGTAGGCTAAATTTCAGTGGAAGGAACTGGCAGAAATATCTCTGAGTATCCCTTGCCTTCAACTTCACCGAGTCACCATAAATTTACAGGAGATTTTGGAGGCACATACACACACAGGTCCCAATATAGTAAGATCCCTTCAATGCCAGTTTTTATAATACATGAAGTTTTTAAATTGATTTATTTGTAATTGCCCACATCATAACTGAAAGTAAATGTAATAATTGATTACATTAAAATGTTCTTAATGTAATTCAGATAACAAATATACTATTAAATTGTTACCTAAGCAACTCAGAGCAGAATAAGCAAAGCATTTTCTCTATTGTAAAGAAATATTGATCTTGTTATGCAATGAAACTATAGGTTATTTTAAATTGAGGATCAAATTCACTGGGTTGAAAAGGCCAAAGAGCAACTGTTTATATATCAGAAACTTTGACAGTATTGCTATTCCATTACCATAGACTGGTGACAGTAAATGCTGTACATACTGTGTAAAGTTCATTGGCTGCAGGTGTAGATCTTTTCACTTTCTATAATGTACTTGCATGACTCTCTTGTGGTTTGTAAACAATGTAAGTTGCCCCTCCCCCAGCAATCTAGCTTTATTAAATCTTCTCATGGTCCAAATTACTTAATGCTTAATCTGAAAGACATTAAAACCCCAAAGCTATATTCCATAATGCTATGACTAACCATAATACTATCGGATAAGTAAAATTAATGTATAGTCACACCCAAGCTTGTTAATGTATTCTGAATCATAATAACTTATGTTAATATCTTTAGCACCTGTATTATATGGAAGGAATTGTAGCTGTTTGTACAACAATAAAGGAGGCATAAACTTTCATCTGAATTATTTTTTTAAAAAATCAGCTTTTTTCCTGCTAGAGTGTGTTTTCTTGCATAGTCAGCCCATCATATCTGCAGGTGTCCTGTTCTTCCCAATGGCAGCTGGATGCATGCATGTCTGCACTGGTGTGTGGCCACGTGCACGCACTGTCATTGGGGAGAACAGGGTGAGACCATCCATGGATGGTCCAGTCCATGGATAGCAAGCCTATGATTTGGGAAGGCTGACTGTATGATGAAACATCTGTCATGTACAGGGCAGGATGGAAGGGACACATTTGTTTTCTGCTACAATCTCCACGAGGACCACAATACATCTTGGGATACAGCATATTATACCTCCTACAAGACCCTTGTCAGTTGAGGTTATACAGTGTGCCTGTGTCACACATGCATGCACTTTACGCAGTTTTCAGTGCAGGGAGGAAGGGGCAGCGCATCCCATAGGGATGAATGGGGTGTGTGCCTGTGGCATGCGTGTGCTGCCACATGCACGAGCCCCATTCATTTAAATGGGGCTCGAGCATAGGCGTTATTTGTTTTATGTGGGGGAGTCTGGAACGGATCCCCATGTAAACAAAGGGCAAACTTTATTACCAAATAGCATGGTGGTGATAGTTTATGTCCATACTAGAATAGTAGAATCATGGAGCTGGAAGAGACCGCAAGGGCCATCCAGTATGTATACAAGCACAATGATTGTCCTTCCTGGCAGACTTAATGACAGTCAACCAATATGAAAGGAGTGAAGATTTGGGGTGCTAAAACATATCTAACAATAAAAAGTGATAAACATACCAAAAACTTTTTAAGTTATCCAAACAATTTTAGAAGGTTTCTAAATGTCAGAAACGGTTCTGTAAGTATAGACCAACAATAAGACCTGACCTTCCTCAATGAATTATGTAATACCCTTAGCTCAAAGATGGTTACCTTGGGAGATTTAAGTTCTCCTCTCCGCCAGTTGGTATCAATTCTGTGCTGTCTGATATAAGCACTTTTCCATGGACTATGAATGAAGCCTGGTTTTATTACTTTCCTCCTCTTGATATGTAATGGTTCATCGATTCCTGTAATTTTTGTTACAAAACCAAAAATTAGAAACAGAAGCAAGTGTCAGTCTCCTTTATCTCTCACCCTTCCTTTCCAAGAATATAAAGCTATGAGGAACTTTCTCCCTTTACTTCTGGGAAGACATCATGATCATAACAATATCACAGTCTCTACTCATTTACCCTGACCATCTCTAGCTCTTCATTTCAGATTTAATTTCTTTTTTAATATCTGCTGTCTCATCTCCAATCTCCTTTTTCTTCAAAGATGATTAATCACGCATGGTCTCATTATCAAGCTTTCTGCAATTCTAGGATTCCCTCCCTATACATCAAAAATCTGCTTCTGACTCCTTATAGTACAATATCTCAAGGTACTTCTCATTTAATTCTTTCCATTGTACACCTTCATTCTGAAAGTGATGCCACTGTCACTCCTCACCCCCCTTGCCCCATGATATCTCCTTTTATTCACAATTCTGCCAAAGGCTTTGCAGATCTTTTCTTCATTCTTATTACAAGGAGGATCTTAAGGTTCTCTGTTACTCTGTATCTTTACGCTTTGGTGCATCTCATTACAAGCTTGAAGCTATTGTTAGCAGAACATGTGGATTAACTCCCACCTCTAAAAGACTGTTTGTTCTCTAACCATTTGATCTTCAGTTCCTGAACATACCATAAGATAAATGCCACTGGAGAAATACAACAGATTTTTTAAAGAACAAAAAGAACTGCTTCAACTTCATCCATTTGGTTTAACATAACAGGCAAATTCCAAGCCCACAAATATCAAGAATAATTCTTAAATGGTAAAGCAAGAACACATTTCCATATATGGCCTTTAAAAAAATGCAGAGAAGCATATGGTAGCAAGGCACCTAATGTACTGACCACTGACTTCTCTGGTTTGTCCAGGTGCCTTTGAAGATTCTCACCTAACTAACTAAATTACACAACACATAAGAAGCCAATGTAATCAATCACTTCTTGCTTTTCTTCAGAAGATGAATGGCCGAGTACAAATGCTGTTAACAAATATACAGTCGGCCCTTCTTATACACAGATTTTTTATACACGGATTCAAGCATACACGGTTTGAAAATGTTCCAAAAAAGTATAAATTTACCTTGATGTTCCATTTTTTATTAGGGACACCATTTTGCTATGTCATTATATTTAATGGGACTTGAGCATACACGGATTTTGTTATACACGGCGGATCTTGGAACCAAACCCCAGCGTATAACAAGGGTCCACTGTATGTTCTTTTTTTGCATTTAGATAGCTAGCATTTTTAGTTCCATTTCTTTCTAATGGACACTAACAATTTTGCTTTCTAATCATGAAAATACAGTAATTTAGTCTACTCATATAGGCACCACCCTGTCCTTCCTAATTACAGTATCATGCTGTTGTCTGTCCTATAGAAAAACAGTGACTTGCATCTTTAAACAGACATTACTTAAAGGATCTCATTCTAAGTTACTTTGCCCTTCAAATATTTTATAAAGAATTGAAAAATTATTATACTAATTATAATATATAATTATATAATCATTGTAACAAAATTATAATAATGATATTTTATTCAAAATATTTTGCTTTCAATTCTATTAACTGTAAAGATAGTTATCATACAAATAAATTGAAAATTATTTCCATTGATATCCATAATATTATGCTTCTATAAGCCACTCAGGTCACTATGTCTGAAATAGTGAGCTCACAGTATTGGCAGGCTTCTGATCTGTCACTGTGACTACCCGTGGATTGCCTCACCCCATATTATTCAATGGCAGTGACATGAATATGTACATATGCATATCATCATCACTGAATAATATGAGCTTCTGCATTTTTTTGGCATCTACATTGACCCCTGGAACTGAACCCCAACTGATACGCAGAGCCCACTATATGTCATATATAATACAGGCAGCGCCAAAACCATCTTGCCACCTAAATACCTCCCTTTGATACCCCAACTGTTGTTGCCACTGCCATCACCTTCAAACACACCCCATGTAGGCTACCACATGCTGCTACCTGTTCAGGTGACAAGATACTGAATTTAAGTCTATAAAGCCCCTGTTGACATCTCCTTGACATCTTCCAATTCTTCACAAAAACATATAAGAAGTCACCAAAATCTCACAAGACTTTGCTATGTTTTACAAGACTGTGGTAACATCTCATGAGGTATGTGCCTCGGCATTCTTGAATCAGGCATATATTTGCCAGTGTTTTTCTGAAGTGCCAGCAGGGTTGTTGTGGCAGGGTCTAGCTGTTTAAAATCTTCCTGCAGGCAGATGTTAAAAGTGCTACGTCACAGAGCACTAGCAGTGGTATAGTATAGTAAGAGTCTAAAAAAGGAGAGGGAGTTCCCTGCCAATCTGTGCAATGCTCTTTGTTGTATAGCAAGGGCTTGCAGCTCTAGCTGACAGAATGGTGTGTTGGTGCAGTGCAGTGCAGCACAGTGCAGAGCAATGGGGCCTCAAGTAATCGGGGCAGACTTGTTCCATCTAATCTGTACCATGAGCTATGTAGCTTCCGGGCCAGTTCTAAATACAAGAATTTGAAAAAAACTATCAAGTTAAAGTATATAAGGATTTATACTGCTGGTGAAAACAGTCATCCCATATAGGCCATACATTAGACACAGAAAATTTGTATTTGGTTTAATTCTTCTTCCATTACTTGTGTGGGGCTCTATCTTTTTGATTAAATTCACACTTCACTGAGCCTTACCCTCTTCCCTGCACTTCTCTCTCCACAGCAGATTGTCTTCTGCCAGAATTCTCCAGTATCGACAAGTTTGTGCTGCCTGCAGCAGGTCCTTGGGGTCCAGGAATGAAAGCACATAGAGAGCCAACTAAAAATCGTAAAATAAAATAAAAAGTGGGAAATTAAATTTTCTGAGCTCAGTCAGAAAAGTCAGGGTCTTGTATGTTCACATAACCAGGATACTGGAATTAACATAATCACAATGCATGAGATTTTAACAGACCGTTAAAATGAGAGAAGCCAATGAGTTGCCATTATTTATCAGATATCCCACAAATACCACACAATAGAAAGTACTGACAATCTGAATTTAAACAATAGATTTGGATAGGATTGTTTTCTGAGGATGGCAAGCCAAATCATACTCAAAACTCAGACTTCTCATGTAAGGATGGTAATAATCCCCCAAAATTCACACCCTCCAGCCATGTTCCATTTTCTGCTACCTACACAAATATTTCAGCTAATATTGCTCATCTTTGTATCCATATGTTACTCAACAATTCACCCATTTATATGTCAAGGAAAAAAAATACATAGGAATTGCTACGTTGATTTTATATATTTTCAGCTTTTCTGTATTTAATGTACTGCCACCAGAGGCCAGTTCATGACTTCTGCCTAAGCCAGTTTTGGCTGACAGTGCATGCCCACACACTTCACTAAAAGAGGTTGGTAGATGATTTCATTTTGTTGAGATTCTTTTGGTTTTTCTTGTGTGTGAACAGTATAAAGGTTGAGTATCCCTTATCCAAAATGCTTAGAACCAGAAGCATTTCGATGTTGGGATTTTGGAACACACAAGTAACATAGTACATACCTGTACTCTATTTGTGAGGCTGGACAGAGATATCAAGATCTGTGAAATGGTGGGGAACGTGGATTCATGGTGGGCACTATGCCTGGATTCCTGCCAGTTCACTGATCCTCAGTCTCTCTCCAGCTTCACATATTTTACCAACAGCTGCCACTTCCACCTTTGAGGCAGTGGCTCTGGTGCTCCTGCTTATTCATCTTTCTTCAGCCTCACATCTTGTTCATTCACTACTTGTTTTGTGTGTGAGATGCAAATGTGGAGAAAGACCACCTCAAAAGCGGAAGTGAGAGGCTAGCCTTAAAAAGTTTTGTTTTTGGAGGTTTTTCAGATTTTGGATTTCCGGATTAAGAGTGCTCAATCTGTACTAATTTCCTAGTATCTTTTATCAGTGGTTTCAATGCAGAGGCAGCATAAGAGAACATCTTGTAATCCTTGTAACAGGACCTTAGCATATAGGTTACATAGATGTTGCTATTGTCTTCCCATCCTTAGATGGCAAGTCTGAGGTGTAAAATTATGGTGTTATACAAATAAATAATAATAATGACTTGGCCTCAAAAAATTAAGATGGCAGTGCTATAGCAAATGTAGATGTATGAGGACTTTTCAGGTTGAAAGAAAGGAGGAAGTCAAATCTGATTACAGAGTAGCAGTTGAGAAGGAAATGTTTAATCCCTTCTCCCACTCTCCAACTTCTTCTACACTAAACCATGCTCATAATACACTTTGATGGTGACATTACATATACAGCTGCCTTCTGCAACCAGCTGCCTGTTGGGCTACTACTTCTACCATTCCCACACCAGCTCTGTGGGATGGGACTATGCGAATCGCATCCCCAACACTTCTAAAGGGCACAAGGATGCACAAAGCTGGCAGGTACCGTACAGGGAACGAATTTGGGAAGAGGTCCAGTGAGAAAAGGTTAAACAATTTCTCATCCAATACATCTCTTGCACAGTAATTGAATTTGGAAAAGCACCACATGGGTTGTTTACAGCAAAGGAAAACCACCAAGTAAGAGTTATTCATAGAACGTATAACGTTTCTCTCTATTTGTCTAAGTTTTGCACTATCACCCTCAAAACTAACATTAACTATTTAGAACTGTGTCAGTCAGTAAGAAAGGACTTTTTCAGATTCAAGTCAGAGAAAATTAAAGTTTGAAAGAAAAATAAAATTGATAAAGGGAAATGGCTGGT